>NW_028076418.1:0-155046 GCF_014824575.4 Sturnira hondurensis
AAATGCTCTAAGTGCCTGGACATTTGGTTACTCGCTCTTCGAATGTAACAGTTGCCTCTTATGGGTCCCCTGCAGGGAACTGGCCCGCAACCCAGGCATATGTCCTGACTGGGAATGGAACCTCGATCATGTGGATCGCAGGCCTGAGCTCAATCCACTGAGCTACACCAGCCAGGGCTCTCAACTTTCTTTATATACAGCTTTATTTCTGTATCATCTTCTTTAAAATTTATTTACTTATTTATATAAGGGCTGCCAGCGAATTCAAGCTGACTGTGTACAGTAATCACACTCAAATCACTGGTGCACGTTACTTGGTTCTACTCAACAATTGCTTCCGGTTGATGGAGACATTACTTTCCTAACAGCGAAGCGGCCTTGCAGGTGGAGTGGAAGGTGGTGACTGTGAGGGAAAGCCGTTGGGGTTCCTGAAGGGTCAGCAGGAGCGGTTCTTCCAGTCCGGCCTTCAGGTTTTGCCAGAGCACTGTTCTTCTCGGGAGACCAGCCGGTAAGGAGCGACTGCAGTGGCCAGGCCCGGCTGGGGTCCTGGGCCTCAGAAACAAACGTAAATGCTTCGAGGCATGTTTTTTTCAGGCTGGTGTATCAAAATGAGCTTGTAGGGGAATTTGGGATTTTTCTTTAGGCTGTCTCATTGTTTAACCATATCTTGGGTCTGTGTGGCTTTCATCAGGTGTTTGTTCCTTGTTCCCCTGACTTTATTTGTCCTTAGCTTTAGAGGATATGAATGGAATAAATTGGGTCTTTCTTCTCTCTCTGTCCCTGCCCAGGATAATTTAAGCTATGTGTTGTCTGCTTAGAGAGGAGAGGATCTTTCAGTTCATACTGTAAACACTGGTGTCCCTGGAAAGATCCTGTACACCATTCACCCTCAAACATCCTTGGTTAGGGATGATAAGGTCTTATGATTCACTTGCTGTCTGTAAGTTTTTCAAATTGTGTGGCCTTGTTAATTTTCTAGGCTCAGTTTCCCCATTCCACTTGCCCAGAAATTTTTCTAGTTTCTCAGTCTTCTGTCTCAGTTCCACTTAAGATATTTCTACTGAAGCAACATATTCATTCCTATGTGAATGAATAGTGTAGGGCCATAGTTCAGTGACACAATTGGAGCAATCTATAATTAAACTGAAGCCCAACCTATCAAACATTATAAGATAATAAGTAACATGGGAATGCAATCTGTAGGCAAGTATTTGAAAGCAAATTGTGTTGTGTAAAATGAAGTCACATCACATAAAAACATACAGTTAAGGCTGACACACAAAGGCAGTCATCCTCACATCTCTGCTCTTGCTCTGAGAGGAGACCTCCTTTCTCCCCGTTGATTCTTATCAGCTTTGAAGGAAAACCAGCACACTTGTCTATAAACCAATCCAACACTATCCATGTACCCAAAATGAAAACCTGATTATCTACACTAACTTAATGTTAAATGTTTTACTTAATTCAAACTAATAAAAATAATTTACAAAAGTCATATGTGGATAATGGTGATCATATTGGACAGAGAAGTTCCAGACTCTAGCCACTAGATTTGAAATCTTCATCCCTGAATTTCAGAATACCTCTCCCCCACTAGTTCCATGGAGAAGAAATTACAGGGCCATCAGTGTTTACAGTATGAACTGAAAGATCCTGATCACTTTCCATATACAATTCCCAGATCTCCACCTTGTGAGCAAAGGCAGCCTCTTTCAGTTTAGTATGAAATGACACTTTGATACTTCCTCTTTTCCCTGGCAGTTAGGACAATTCAGACCAATGGTTCATGAAACACAGTCTCCCAGTTCATTTCTGAGGCAATATATTCTTCTCTGATAAAAAGAACTGTAGTGAAAAGAAGACTTTTTTCTCTTTTTATGCTGGTAGTTTTTGTCACCTTCTGGTTGCTGGCAGTTATCTTGTGACCATGCAAGAACAGTGAAGAAAACAAAGCTTCCCTTAGTATCATTGAGAAGCTGAATTCTGTTCTAGAATCATCTACATGTGGGTTTGTTATGTTGTGAGAAAATACTGAAGCCTATTGTTAAAGCCATGTTTCAACAGTATCCCATTGCTTGTGATACTCAGCACTGATACTGAATGAGATCCTTAAACTTGTAATGGTCGGCAAGGTTGTATCATTTCATGGTATTTCAAGCAATGTGTAAATGAGGGAGTGGGGATGAGGACAGAGGAGAGATGGGAGTTGTTTGAAAAAAAGTTGAAACTCTCTTTCAAGTATTCTGGTGGAGAACTGTGGGGCACAAGACATGACATAGCTCTGAGCTGCAATGAAATGCTATGAAGCCAATGAGGATCTCAGTGTGTCTAGACGAAAGCATTGAAGGAGGGATGAGACAAGAAAAATAAGCCAGTCAGATCATGAAGGGCCTGAAGCGAGAAACTAATGGTTTTGGACTTGTTTCTAAAGTCCTTAAAAAGCCATTGTAAGTTTTAAGTAAATGATGGGATCATATTTACATTTTCAAAAGGTCAATCAGGCTTCAGGGAGTGTAGAGAATCATTTGAAATGAAGCAAAACTAGAGGTTGAGAGATCAGAAAGAGCACAACCTATCCAGAGGACATGATGTCATCATGGCTTAGTACTGTCAGTGCTACCTTGATCGGTTGAAATTGCAGTAATTTGTTCAGGATGCAAGTGTTAAATACATATGATTGCAAGATCTCTTCATTGAACTTGCCAGGTCAATTTCAGCAGTTAGGAGACTAGTCAAATATGCCATATCTTTCCTCAGATGCCGCTCCCAGGACACTCTAGAAACAAAAAAGAAGCTGTCGTATATCAAGATACACTAAAGTGTTGAGGGAAAGGGTATGAAGTCAGCCTAGAGACAGAAAAAAATATGTCAGCTGCACATAACAAGTACCAGAAAGGAACTCAGCCATATCTAGAATCTTGATGTATAATGCGAGAATGAGAAACATATAGATCCATAAGGAGAGTGGGCACAACCAGTAAGGCATGTGCAAAAGAGCAAAATCAGATTCAAATCTCACAGCAATTATGAAAATTGGTGCCCTGTGGATAAATAATTAAATGTGTAAAGCAAATATGTTACTGTTTGGAAGAAACTGTAGAATAATGTTCTCAAAATAATGTTAAGAGTTACTTAAAACAAACCCAAAACAAATGGTACATTTTTTATATTTATTTATTTATCTTTTAGAGGGGAAGGGAAGGATAGAGGAAGAGAACATCAATGTATGGTTGCTTCTCGTGCATCCCCTGCTGGGAACTGGCTCCTGCGGGGAACTGGTCTACAACCCAGGCATGTGCCCTGACTGGGAATCGAACTGCGATCATCTGGTTCGCAGGCCCATGCTCAATCCACTGAGCTACACCAGCCAGGGCCAAATGGTGCATTTTATCAATTCAAAATGTAAACTTCTCTTTTTGAAAATACACTATGAAGATGTGAAAGAAAGCTCTTTCTGGTATACAGAGCTACAGCAGATTTAGTATGTAGAATTTTTTTGTGCACACACCTTTTTCTTTCTGCTACATTCTTAAATGCTCTTATTTTTTTATATTTATGCCATAAAAATGAGGTCCTAATACCTACATGATATATATCCCATATCTGTCACTGGTACATATGACTGATTTCCTCATTAATGTATTTTCCTTGACCCTTTGGGTTTTCTGAAAGTTTCATCAGCCTAATCTCCTTGACACATTTAAATTATGCCATGTAAATATATTTTTGTTAGATCCAGTTGTTTTGCTCTTTGCTATTGCACCCTTTCCCACTTTTCACACCTTCCCCTCTCCACTCCACACCTCTCCACTTGCAAAGTAATTCCCCACACTGTTGTTTATGTGTATGGATTCTTCATATATGTTCTTTAACTAACCCTCAACTCCTTTCAAACAATTCCCACCTGCCTCTTCCCATCTTACTGGTGTCAATCCATTTCATGATTCTATGCATCTGGTCCTGTTTTGCTCATTAGTTTATTATGTTCATTAGATAACTCTTGAAGTGAGATCATCTGGTATTTCCCTTTCATTGACTGGCTTATTTCACTTAGCATAATAGTCTCCGTTTCCATCCATGCTGTTGCAAAAGTTAGGGACTTTATTTTTTGCTTCATCATACTCCATTGTATAAATGTACCACAATTGTTTTCATCCTCTCATCTACCTAAGTGTGTAAGTGGCTGTTACCAAATCTTTGATATTATAAATAGCACTGCTATGAACATAGTAGTGCATAATTTCTTTTGAATAGATGTTTTCAAATAATTAGGGTAGATTTGCAAAACTAGAATCTCTGGGTCAAAAAGCAGTTGCATCCTTAATTTTTTTTTTTTTTTAAGGGAAGACCATGCAGTTCCTACATTGAGTCACCAGTCTACATTCCTACCAATAGTACACTAGGGTTTCCTCTTCTCCAGTCTTCACCAGCTCTTCTTCTTTGTTCACTCACTGATTGACATTTTGGTAGATGTGAGTCGATATCTCATTTTGGCTTTAATTTGCAATTCTGATGGCTGATGATGTTGGGCATTTTGTCATGTTTATGGGTCATCAGTTTTTCCCTCCCACAATGAGATATCACAGTATTTCCTTCCGAAGCAAGAAAATCCTGCACTAGAAGAATCTCCCTTGCATTTCACCAGGAACCAATTGAGATAAGGAAAATGTGTCAGCAGAGATAAACCCTGATATGCTGAGTAAATTAAAACCCTGTTGTGAAGGGAAATTGGATTTGTTAGCACTCTCAATCTGGTAGTCCATCCTGACAAGTGGTTTAATGAGTCTTTATTCATGTTCTGAAATTGCGAGAGCTTCAGTAGCTCCTATGGGTAGAGCAGGAGTCCAACACAGTTTTGTAACATTTTTGTTAAGGATGAAATACATTCCATTTCTTATTATTTAGTTATATTTTAAACATTATCTCAGTCTTATCATATAGGATAGGCAATATTAAAATACCAGTCATACCAAGACAGCAGTGAGTGCCCAAGGGCCAGCAAAGGCAAACAATTAGGCCCCCAAATATGGCAACAACCTCTGCAAAAAGTCAAGATTCTAGGAAAGAATTTACTGGCAAGGATGGCACACTCTTGTATCCTTGACTATCTTTTCCAAACTAAGGATTAGAAAAAAGAAGATCATGTGTGCTGCGTGGTCTACAATGATATGGGCAGCTGGGTGAGCAAGGAGGTGGTGGAACTTTACAGGAGACCAATCTTCATCAGTTAATCAAATACTGAGGTCCCTGCTAGTGACTGAGACCCCCTTTGGTAGTTTCCTTTTGTGTGCACAGTACCTGGAGATGGGTACCAATGGGAGACCTGGGCTTCCCTGTCAGACAAGAAAGGCACCATGAGGGTAAACCACAGAAAATGGCTTCCTCTAGCCTTTGCTCAAGAGTGGGGTCTCTTCAGCCCACACTGAGTCTACCGATGCTGCCGCACCAGGGAAGGGCGGCTTCCACACCTGCAGTGCTCTCCCCTCAGGTGCTGCCCAACTAGCCTCCAGGTTCTGGGGCCAGGAGAGGGGGAGCTGCATGGGCCACTGTTTGATGCGGCACACCCTACCTCTCAGATGTCCCTTACAAACTCCACTACACTTTCTGACAACCTCTCACAGATCAGGTCTCTGCCCCAAAGCCTCAATATATTCTTATTTATAATCAGCACTTACAAACCTCTAACAAGTGCACGAGCCTATCTCTACATTGATGGCAGATAGGCTCTTGTAACCCTTTCCCATAGAGTGTGGACCCCCAAAATATTTTATGAATGAATAAATGATCAGAAATGTGAGTTGTGTAATGCAATATTACTAAAGGGTATTTTGTAGGGTAATGTACTTACAACCAGTTTGTAACCTCACTTCTGGGACTTACTGGATTCCTTGTCTGTTACATAATTTTTCAAATGCTTACATATTGAACACATTTTTATATATGCATCCAATGAGGAAGGTGATAACTCTTCTGTTGTTTCACTTTGGATCATTATTTTATCCTAGGAAGGTACTTTTGAAGTAAGCTAGTCAATGAAGTCCTGTTACTTTGCCAAAATGCAGATGAAAGAAATTCAGTGTTTAAAAACCTGCTTAGGCTTACTAGCACATGACAAATGGCAGACGGTAAGCATGCATCTCAGAATTGCCAGGGTGGAGGTCCTGTTACTGCTCCACGTTGTCTCTTCATCTGAAAGTACATGCTTTTCATCTCACCCCACCAGCCATCCATGTGTCCCTTCCACAGAATTCAGGCCATGGTTAGGCTGCAGTAAATTGCTGAGGTTCTCAAGACCAAGTTCTGAAAGAAGTCATTTAACCTACATGGAAATTGTCAAGATAAGGTCGAAATTACTTGCACACATTGAGAAGTCACACACACAATCACGCACACACTCACACACAATATTTAGCCACTCAAGTTTTTCCATAAAAAACTTTCCATTCACGGAAGTCTCATGTTTGAACAACAAAAGGTGTTTTCTCTGCACATTTTTTGACGTAGTTACAACAATCGGGCCATGCACAAGGATCATCAGACTCCTTAGACAGATCCATGGAGAGCTCTGAAAAGAGCTGACAGTTGTCAGCACATTTGCTCCAGCAGGAGTGGCACCCAGACCCACTCACCACTGGGCATGTCACTGAAGTTCACATTCCCATCAGCCATCAAAGTCTCCTTCCCAATTTCTCCACTGCTTTTCAAACCTGTGGTTAGAGTCCACATCCAAAAGACAAAAACTTGGCCTGCAGGGAGTAGGGTCAGACCTGTTGAGACCAATTCAGTGTGAAAATTGGTAGGAAGAACTGGTCCCATGGAATACAGACACATTCAAAATTGCATCTTACATCTTCAAAATAGTGAGAAGTCTTGTCAGCTTCTTTTAAAAATGTGGTTAGTATCATGATTAGAATTTTATTAGACTTATGGGTCTATCTGGGGGAAATTATCCCAGTGAGAATATTGAGTTTTCTGCCCATGAGTATTATATTTGCTTTTTAACACACTCTAATAGCTTTCATCAATAATTTTTGTCAATACCAATCTGACACATCTTTTATGTCTATTTCTAGGTACCTTGTAACTTGGGTGTACTTTGACTGAGATTTTCAAGAGATGGCAATCCTTCTAGGGTTTTGTAGATAAATAATGAAATTTATTATTATTATTATTTTTTTTTTGCTATGCTGAGGAACCCATTTGTTCTACTTCCTCTGGAACATTGTCAACCTTTCCTTTCAGTTACTTCCCTCATTTCCATACATAAACTCACCTTCATCAAGTTCTGGCCGCTCCTCTGGAGTCTCAGAAATTCAGGTGGTGGGGTATTTCTTCTACAAGTATTTCCATTTGATTTCTATTTCACTTCCACCATTACCAGTTTTTGTTTCTTTTCTGCATGCTCATCTTTGTGGGCTGATTGTCTTTTTTGACTATTTTTATAGGATGTCACATGGCTTCACTTACCACCATTAGACAAGGAGGCCTCACTACCACAGGCTTTGCTATCTAAGTGAACTGAGTGACAAATGTGCAGTGACTCATCATCAACCAGACTTGAAGGATTTGAGTCTACCATTGGTCACTGGTAGTATGCCCAACTCTTATTTGCATACTGATTTCTGGACTGAAGAAATAGCAGCAAAGTTGGTACTTTATACAGTCACTCATCATTAATATTTGGCGGTTCTGAGGGTTAGGGTTAGGGTTACTGGCGTTATTTAACAAAACTGTGGTTACTGGGATCATTGACGCACAATGAAAACTGTGGAAAACGAAGATTGCCCATATGTGAAACCATCCACATAGCAATTGTTTGTTTTTTTTTTTTTTTTGGGGGGGGGGCGTATTTGACACAAAACTTCGGAGAAGCAGATATGAGGCAATGATTGTAATAAATAGAATAAAATTTGATGTTCAGAAGCTTGTTTTAAAAGGAGTTGACTTTTTAAAGAGCAAATGTATTTTAAATACAGTTTTGATTATGCTGTTGCAGTTGTCTCATTTTTCTTTTTTATTCTTCTCCCCTTTGTACCCATTCCACCACCAGTGTTCCCCCATGTTCTTTATAAATTTGATAAATTTTGGATATGAAGTTCTTATCAGATTTATCAGCCTCTAAGTTCTTCCATTCTGTGGGTTGTCCTTTTATTTTTTATGGTTTTCTTTGCTGTGCAAAACTTTTTAGTTTGATGTAGTCCCTTTTTCTAAATTTATTGATTTTGTTTCCATTGCCTGAGGATATATAGGATCCAGCAGATGTAAAATGTGCTTCACTGTGGTTGGTAGGGTAATAATATGGATGTTAGAATTTATAGTTTTAATTAGAATATTTCACCTGAAACATCGTAGGGTGTGCTTGAGTGTGATACTGTTATGTTACACAATTACAGCTCACACCATTGTAATAAATGACTTTGTAGTAAAAAAGGTTATTTGTGCTGGACCCTGTATATCTGACAAAATATTGCAATGCAAAGTATGTGAGATTATACTACCTATATTTTCTCCTAGGAATTTTTATGAATTTGGGTGCAACATTAAAGTTTTTATTCATTTTGAATTTATTCTTGTGTGTGGTGTAAGATGGTCTTGTAGTTGGCACTACACCAACTGAGTGTATGAATAAATTAATAAATTCAAAATTCACTTTGAAGTTATTCTTGTGTGTAGTGAGATGGTCTCATCTCTCTGCAAATATCTGTACATTTTTCCAATGCCATTTTTGAAGTGAACTGTCTCTAGCCCATTGTATGTACTTGCTCTCTCTGTCAAATATTAATAGACCATAAAGTTGTGGTTTCATTTCTGGGATCACTACTTTCTTCCATTGAACTGTGTTTCTGTTTCTATGCCAGTGCCATGCTGTTTTGATTACTATGGTCTTATAGTATAATTTGGTATTAAATTGTGTGATTCTTCCAACTTTGTTCTTTCCTAGGATTACTGTTGCCATGTGGGAGCTTTTGTGCTTCATATAAATTTTTGAAATATTTATTCTAGTTGTGTGAAATAAGTCATTGGAATCTTGATGGGAGCCATATTGAGTCTGTAGATTGCTTTGAGTAGAATGCACATTTAACAATTATAATTCTTCCTATCTTTGTGCATGGTATGTACTTCTACCTATTTGTGTCTTCTTCAGTTTCTTTCTTCAGTGGCTTTTAAATTTCCTAGTACAGGCCTTTTACATCCTTGCTTAGATATATTGCTGGGTGTTTTATTTATTTTAAAGTGGATGGGATTGTGTTCTTAATTGCCCTTTCTGATAGTTCATTATTGGCACATAAAAATGCAACCATTTTTTTGGATGTTGTTTGCATTCTGCTATTTTGCTCATTTCATTTATCTGTTCTAGTACTTTCTTCATGGAATCTTTAGGGTTCTCTGTAGAATATGATTCCATCTGCAAATAAATACAGCTTGACTTTTTCCTTTCAAATGTGGATGCCTTTCATTTCTCATTGACTGATTGCTGTGGTTAGGACTTCCTGTACTGTGTTGAATGAGGGAAGTGAAAGTGGACATCCTTGTCTTGTCTGGATCTTAAGGGAAACACTTTGAGTTTTTGTCCACTGAATATTATGTTGCCATTATGTTTGTCATTTATGATCTTTATTTTGTTTAGGTGTGTTCCCTCTATTTCCACTTGGCTGAGTTTTTATCATAAGTGGGTTCTGGATTTCATCTACTGCTTTTTCTGCAACTGTTGGTAGGGTGATGTGGTTTTTATCCTTTATTTTGTTTATGTGATGAATCCTATTTATTGATTTACAAACGTTGTGTAAACTTTGCTTTCTTGGAATGAATAGCACTTGATCATGGTGTATGATGTATTCGATGCATTGCTGTATTTGGTCTGCTACTATTTTGTTGAGGATTTCAGCATCTATATTCAGCAGGAATAATGGCTGACACTTTTTTTGGAGAGTTTTAAAATTTATATTCTTCATCTGGCTTTAGAGTAGGATGTGATAGGCCTCATAAGATGACGTCGGGAGTCTTCCTTGCTTTTGAAATTGGAAATAGTTTGAGTAGGAGAGGTGTTAGTTCTTTATAGACTATTTGGACACATCTACATGGAAAGCCATCTAGTGTAGGGCTTTTGTTTGTTGAGAGTTTGTTTTTTGATTACCACTTGAATTGTACTAGGTGTAATATGTCTATTCAGATACTGTGATTCTTCCTGGTTTTATTTGGGAAAGTGTATGTTGCTCAGAATTTACTCATTTTATCCAGCTTGTCCAAGTTCTTTTTTTAAAATAATTTTTTAATTTAATTCTTGTTCAAGTACAGCTTTCTGTCTTATATTCCCAACCCTTCCAGCCCCCCGCCCCGTGCTCCCCGCCTTCCTCCCATTTCGGCCCCCTACCCTTAGTTATTGTCCATGTGTCCTTTATACTCATTCATGTGAGTCCATTCCCTTTTCCCCTATGATTCTCTACCCTCTCCGCTCTTCTTATCATATACCAGTTCATAATATTTTCTTAATAATCCTTTGTAATTTTTGTGTGTTGTTTGTTATTTCTGCTCTTGCATTTCTGATTTTATTTATTTAGGTCCTTTTGCCTTTTCTCTTGATGAGTCTGGTTAAAGGTTTTCAATCTTATTTATTTTTTCAGAGAACCAGCTCTTGGGTTCTATGATCTTTGGTGTCATTTTTTTTAAGATTCTATTTTGTTTATTTCTACTCTGATCTTTATGATTTCTTCCTTCTACTCACTTTGGAGTTTGTTTGTTTGTATGTTTGTTTGTTTTTCAGGTTCCTTTAAGTGTCAAGTTAGATTGTTTCTTTGAGCTGCTTCTTGAAATAGGCCAATGATGCTATAAATTTGCCTCTCAGGGTTGCTTTCCCTGTGTCCCTGCGTATTTGGTGTTGTTGTGATCTCATTTTCATTTGTTTTATGGTATCATATTATTCTTTCTCAATCTCAGTTATTGACTTAGTCATTGCTTAGTAACATTATTTACCTTCCATGGCATTGCTTGTTTCTCAGTATTCCACTTGATTGCTTTCCAGTTTCATAATATTGTGGTCTGAGAATATACTTAATATGATTTCAGTCTTTTAAAATTTAGAGACCTGTTTTGTGTCCTACCATGTAGTCTTATCCTAGAAAATGTTCCATGCACACTTGAAAGGTCTGTATATTCTGGTGCTATGGTGTTAAATGCTCAGAAGATATCAATTACATCCATTTTCTAGTGTTCCATTTAAAGCTGCTGTGTCTGTCTTGATTTTCTGCCTGCAAGGTCTATCCATTGAAGTAAGTGGAGTGTCAGTACAGAGTCATCCCTGACTCTGACCGTATTCTGTTGATCTCTCCCTTTATGTCCCATTAGGATTTGCCTTATATACTGAGGTACTCCTATGTTGGATGCATGAATGTTTACTAGGGCCCTGGCATGTATATCTCAGAGGATTCAGTGCCAGCCTACATTCCAAAAGATTGGTGGTTCGATTCCCACTTTGGGCACATGCCTGGGTTGTGGTCCAGATCTCTAGGTGAAGAAGTGTGAGACATAGATGGCAAATGAGTGATATATCTCTCTCACATTGGTGTTTCTCCTCCTATCTCCCCTGCTTCCCCTATCTCTGAAAGGAAATGAATAAAATATCTTTTTAAAAATCTTGACTATGGTTTTATACTCTTGTTGGATTGTTCCCAATATCATTAAGTAATATCCTTTTTTGTCCCTTACTATATATAGCCTTTGATTTAAAGTCTATTTTCTTGGGTATAGGCACTGCTACCCTAGCTTTATTTTGTTTTCTGTTTGGAGGAAATATCTTTTTCCACCCCTTAACTGTTAGTCTGTATGTATCTTTTGATCTGAGGTGCATCTCTTGGAGAGAGCATATATATGGGCTTTTTTTCTTCTCCTTTCAGCTGCCCAGTGTTTTGGATAGTACATTTAAGCTCCTTAATTTAAGGGGATAATTGACAGGTACAGATCTGTTGCCACTTTATTTTTTAACTATTTTTCTCGTTCTTCCCCCTTCTTCTTCTTTTTAAAGCATGCTTTTTAACATTTGTTGCAGCCCTGGTTTGGTGTTAACTCCTTTAGCTTTTTCTTGTCAGAGGAATTCTTTATTTCTCCTTGAAATTTAAATGATACCCTTGCTGAGTCTTGGTTTTAGGTCCTTGCTTTTTCATCACCTTGAATATTTCATGCCAGTCCCTTCTAGCCCAAAATGTTTCTGTTTAGAAATCAGGTAACAGTCTAATCAGAGCTTCCTTGTCGGTAACTATCTGCTTTTTCTCTTGCAGCTTGAGGGTTCTCTCCTTGTCTCTAAGCTTTGCCATTTTAATCATGATGTGTCTCAGTGTATGTGTCTTTAGGTCCAACTTGTTTGGGACTCTGAACTTCCTGCTCTTGTATGTCTTGTTCTTTCAGCAGCTTGGGGAAGTGTTTTATTTATTCATTTCATTATTTTTCAAGTACAATTTTCTGTCTATTACTCCCATCCCATAAAGCTCCTCTAGTGCCCCCCCCATTTCCACCCTTCTTAGTTGTTGTCCATGTATCCTTTATATTTGTTCCTCTAAATCTCTCCACTATTCTTCCTGAAACTTCCTCCCCTCCCTTCTCTGATCACTGACCCCTGTTTTCTATTTCAGTGTATTTGGTTATATTTTGCTTGCTTGTTTGTTTTGTTGTTTAGCTTCCTGTTAAAGGTGAGATCGTATGGTATCTGTTCTTCAACAGCTGGCTTATTTCACTCAGCCTAATACTTTTCAGTTCCATCCATGCTGTTGTAAAATGTAGGACCTCCTTCTTTCTTTCTGCAGCATAGAATTCCATTGGGTATATGTACCATAGTTTTTTGATCTATTCATTTACTGATGGGTACCTAGGTTGCTTCCAACTCTTGGCTGCTGTAAATTGTGTTGCTATGAACATTGGGGTGAATACATTCTTTGGGATTGGTGTTTTAGGTTTCTTAAGATACAATAACAGAAGTGGAATTGCTGGGTCAAAAGGCAAGTCCAATTTTAGCTTTCTGAGAAAATCCCATACAGTTTTCCACAATGGTTGTACCACTCTGCAATCCCAACAACAGTGGACTAGAGACCCCTTTACCCCACGCCATCTCCAACATTTGTTCTTTATTGCTTTGTCATGATAGCCATTCTCACCAGTGTAAACTGGTATCTCATTGTGGTTTTAGTTTGCATCTCTCTGATACCAAGCAATATTAAGCATGTCTCTGTATCCTCTGTATGTCTCTGTATCCTATGTATGTCCTCCTTGGAGAAGTGATTGTTCAAGACATTTCCCTATGTTTAAATTGGGTTAGTTGTCTTCTTAGAGTGAAGTCTAGTGAGTTCTTTTTTTATTTGGAGATTAAACCCTTGTCTGAGATATTATTAGCAAATATGTTTTCCCATACAGTTGGTTGTCTTTTTATTTTAATGTTGTTTTCTTTAGCTGGGGAGAAGCTTTTTATTTTGATGAGATCCCATTTGTTTATTCTTTCCTTTACATTCCTTGCTCTAGGGGACTTATCAGTAAAAATGTTGCTATGTGAAATATCTGATATTTTCCTGCCAATGTTCTCCTCTTGGACTTTAATGGTGTCAAAGCTTCTATTTAAGTCTTTTATCCACCTTCAGTTTATTTTGGTGTATGGTGCTCATATTTTTTTTTTTTTGCACATAGCTGTCCAGTTCTCACAACATCATTTGTTGAAGAAACTATCTTTACCTCATTTTGTGTTACTGCCCTCTTTGTTGAATATGAATTGACTGTGGAGACTTGGGTTCATTTCTGTGATCTCTGTTCTGTTTCATTTGTCTATGTGGCTGTTTTTATGCCAGACCAGGCTGTATTGAGTACAGTGGTGTTGTAATACAGTTTGATATCAGGTATTGTAATTCCTTTTACTTTGTTCTTCTTTCTCAACATTGCAGCTGCTATTCAAGGTGGTTTATGGTTACATACACATTTTGGAAATGTTTGTTCTATGTCTGTGAACTATGCCATTGGTACTTTAATAGGTATTGCATTGAATCTGTAAATTGCTTTGGGTAGTATGGACAATTTGATTATGTTAATACGTCCAATCCATGAACACAGTATATGTTCAGTATATACATATAACAGTATATATGTCATTTAATTCTGCTCTGATCTTTGTTATTTCCTTCCCTCTACTTGCTCTGGGCTATCTTTGTTGTTGTTCCTGAAGTTCTTGCAGGTGTTGGGTTAGATTGTTTGTTTGAAATGTTTCTATCTTCTTTAGGTAAGCCTGTATTGCTATGAACTTCCCTCTCAGGACTGCCTTCACCATGTCCCATAAGTTTTGGGTTGTTGTGAGTTCATTGTCATTTATTTCCAGAAACTTTATGATTTCGTCTCTAATTTCATTCTTGACCAATTCATTGTTTAATAGAATACCATTCAATCTCCATGATTTTGTGTGTTTTGGGTTTTTTTTTTATTTGGCGTTGTTTTCTAATTGCAGTCCCTTGTGGTCAGAGATCAAATACTTATTAAATGCTTCATATGATTTCAATGTTCTTAAATATATTGAGACTTGTTTTATGACATATCATGTGGTCTATCTTTGAAAATGTTCCATGTGCATTTGAAAAGAATGTGTGTTTGGCTTCTTTGGGTTGAAGGGTTGTATATATATCAGTCAAGTCCATTTCATCTAGGGTGTTGTTTAGTGTAGCTATATCTGTGTTCATATTTTGTTTGGAAGATCTGTCCATTTTTGACAATGGGGTATTAAAATCCCCAATATAATTGTGTTGCTCTCAATATCTTTCTTGATGTCCTTTAAGATTTTCCATATATATTTGGGTGCTCCTGAGTTGGGTGCATATATATTTAAAATATTGATGTCTTCTTGTTGGGTTCTTCCCTTGAGTAATATGAAATGACCTTCTGGGTCTCTCTTTATGGCCCTGTTTTTGAAGTCTATTTTGTCTGATATGAGAATTGCTACCCCGGCTTTTTTTTTTTTTTTGTCCATTTTCTTGGAAAACATATTTCCATCCTTTCACTTTTAGTCTGATATAGTCTTTTGACCTGAGGTGGGTCTCCTGTAGGCAGCATATGTGTGGATCATGCTTTCTTATCCATTAAGCTCTTCTATGTCTTTTAATTGGTGTATTTAATCTATGTACATTTAAGGTTATTATTGAAAGATACTTATTCATTGCCATTTCTATACCTGTGTTCCTCTCCGTCTCTCTCTTTTCCTTCCTTTCATTAAAGCAGCCCTTTTAGTAATTCTTATAGATCTGGTTTGGTGGAAGTGTATTCTTTTACACTTCTTCTGTCTTGGAAGCTCTATATTTTGCCTTCCATCTTGATTGAAAGCCTTGCTGGGTACAGTAGCCTTGGTTGTAGGCCTCCGTTTCTCATTACTTGGAATACTTCTTGCCATTCTCTTCATTCTTGGAATGTTTCCATTGGGAAGTAGTAGCCAAACTTATTGGGACCCCCTTCTATGTTACTTCCTTTTTCTCCCTTGCTGCCTTTAGGATTTTCTTTTTGTTTTGGAGGTTTGCCATTTTAATAATGATGTGTCTTGCAATAGGCCTCTTTGGGTTCCACCTGCCTGGGACTCTCTGTGATTCCTGGATCTGTGCAACTTTATCTATCCTCAACTTAGAAACATTTTCTGTTATTACTCTTTCAAATAGGTTTTCTATCCCTTGTTCTTCTTCTTCTCCTTCTGGTATTCCTATTATTCGGATATTATTACGTTTCATATTGTCTTTCATTTCTCTTAGATTATCCTCATTTTTTCTGATTCTCTTTTCCCTTAATTGGTTTGTGTGGGAGATTCTTTCTATCCTGTCTTCAATCTCACTTATGCGATCTTCCACCATATTGATTCTATTCTTCATACCTTCTACTGTGTTCTTCAGTTCAGAAATTGTATTCTTCATTACCTCTTGGCCTTTATTGATTTTTTCTATTTTCTTTTTCATGTTGGTATAGTTTGCAGAGAGTTCATTGTAGCTCCCCTTTAGTTTTTGGTAGCTTGTTGTAAGCTCTTTGAATTTCCTGATAACCAGTGCTTTGAATTCCACATCTGATAGTTGACTTGCCTCTATTTCATCTAACATTCTTTCTGAGACTTCCTCCTTTTCTTTCATTTGGGGATTATTTCTTTCACTTCCCATTGTCTGTGATACTCTTCTTGTTGTCCTCAGCTTCTTAAATTGATATATTCTGGTTCTCTGGGTTTATGGTGTGAACTTCTATGGTAGGAGACCTGTGGAATTCATTGGTGCAATCTCCTGGAGGTATCTTGGTGTTCTCGCTTCCACCTACTCCTTTCTTTATTGTGCATGTGTGATCAGCTGGAGGGGGAGGCAGAATGGTTTATGATAACAGAAGATTATTTTATTGTACTTACAGACACAGTTGGCAGAGAAGAAATAGACAATCTTTAAGCTTTTTATAGAGGTAACCATGTTCCTCGACCCAGCTTGCCACTTTTAGGAAAGGATGGATATAAGTTAAGTCTCTTTTTGTGAAGGAGGGAACTTGTGAGTTCTATCTAGAAAGCAGTGTGGTTGTGGGTGGTCAGATTTGAGGTAAGGTGAGAGTACAAGTTAATAACAGGGTGTAGCATGTGAGTAAATAGAATAATAGAATTCAGGCACCTGTAAGGTGATTTAAGGTATGAGAGATGTGTTATGAAGTATTACTGTTGTATAGAACAGCTCTCATTTACAATAATATTAGAGCAACACCCACGTGATAGACTCTAGGTGATCTGTCTAAATGGGGGTTATAGAGCTTAAGTAGTATGGCAAAGGAAAGCAAGTGAGGTATAGAAAATTAGCAATACACTGTGGAGGAAAGAGCAGTAGGAACATGTCAGGTACTACAGTATAACCAGCCTGGACTAAGAAACCTATACAGAAAGAGGAGAGTTACAAAGATATTCTTAAAATAAAAAAAAGAAGTAAGAATAATGCAAAAAAATACACCTAAAAGAAAACTAAGCAACACACAAACAAACAATCCAACACACACACACACACACACACACACACACACAGACACACACACACACACACACCCCTCAGGAGAAAAGAGGAATAAGCAGAAAAATTGGGAAGAACAGAAGGACTAAAACTGGACAAAAAAAGAAATGAGGAGCAGAGTATTGAAAGATAGAGAAACAATACAGTTGAAGAGATATAAGATTACTTACAAAANTTAAAATCTAAACCTGTGTGGAAGAATCTAGGAGTCTGAAAACTTTCTGATAGTGGATTAATTAAAACATAGAGAACTTCATAGGCCTCAGGTATTTGACAAAATGGAAAAGGCTGGATTATTGCAGGTGGGGCAGAATATTGCAGACACTGGAACAGTAACAATGATTTACAACAAAAAGATGCCTACTCACCAGTAGCTTGGGAAGATGGCAAACACTTGGGTGTGCCTGGTGTTCAGACACCTTGAAGATGCTTCTGACTATCCAAGCATTTGTTTGAGATCATTGAAAGTGCTATGACATGCTGGTGTAAGAAAACAGAGAAGTCAAAGAGAGAAGGTGACCACGTTGAGCACTTCATGGATGCCAGTGCACTGCAGAAGTTTGAGAAGTATCCAGATGCTGGAATAGAGCAGGCAAATCAGAACTCTGCTGATGTTATAATAATCCAGGTGTGTGAAAACCGAGAAGATGCTGGAAATTTATTGGGGGTTCTGGACTGTGGTCACAAGTTGTCTGTGAAAGTCAGTTGACAACCCCCCAGATTTCTTTTCACCTCATGTGCTGTACTAAAGCATAGGGCATGAAGACAAGGGCACTACCTAGGGGCCAAGTTCATTATTAGCCAGAGGACTAATGGGCTCTGGTTAACTTGAAACTTCTCTTCCCCAAGGGGCCCCAAGATAATTCTAAATGCTTGAGCCTGGAAGGACCTGTGTTGCTACATTCAGTGACTCATGAGAAAGAGTAGGATGCCTGATACATTGCTGGCCTGACCTCGCTGTACAGCATATCTCCATTTCTCACAAAGCCAAATACCACTTTGAGGACTGTCAGGTGATTTGGCTGTGCATCCCATGGCTACATAGCAGCCATGCCCCACCGATTTGTCAGCTGAGTCTTCCCACCAGTATGCCTGGTAAGCTCCCTGTCCTTTCTGAACACCCACAGTGACATACACCGAATTTTGAGAACTTGTGTATTCCTCTTCTGAAGACTTCTCAATAGATATTTGTGCATATGAACTGTATTTTTTGCACTTGTGACGATCAGGCTGTGAGACCTGGCAGGTCTGAGTGGTATCATATGTCTTGTGCAGTGACTCATGCTGTTTTTAATCTCCTTGGTGCCTTTGGAAAGCGTGGCCAGATGTGTTTAACTAGACACTGTGGGGGAAGAGTAATGTTATGAAAAAGACCATGACCCCAGTGAGTGTAAGGCACAGTGGTTTCATAAGAAATATGCCAAGTTAATGCTCTCATTGGCTGGTGTGTGTCCTGATTTCCTGGAGTCTGCTCCCATGGGCTGGTGTCTACACCCACGAGCTAGGACAAATGTACACTGAGTTCACCACATGCTGACTTCTCTCTTGCTATGTGTTTTGGGCTAACAAAGGAGTACACTGAGGACGACCATGTATTGAGGAATATCATGTTGTTCTGAGGCACCAGTGATGGGAGTTGTGGTCACATTGCAGTTGTTCTCATCAATGGCTGTGTCTGTTGCTGTGACTTGCATTCTGATGGTATCTAAAGATGTGGAAGGCATGGGAATTGACATTTTTACTATTAAAAAGCAGATAGCAATGCAAATTATCAGGAAAATCTGAACTGTTTTATTTTTTGCTTTTAATACCGACATTAACATTGCATAAGAAGTGACATGAGCAGTCAAATTAATTCAATAATTGTAACAACATCAAAGTTATTTGTTTACTCACCTAGAAACAGGGCTTCTTTTGACACGGCTGTAGATTCTGAGATACTGTCCCTCATTCACATGAAACTATCAGTGGCATGAGGTAAGGGGATGTGGCAATCAGAGGTCTGAAAACTCCCCCTCTTTGTGTGCTCCCAGGCTCTCTATCTTTCTTTCCAAAACAATTCTGGGCATCCTACCTGGTACAGTCCTGGTGTCAAAAGTTGGGGAGGAGCACATAAACCAGGGAAAAGAGCTGGGCAGGGCAGTGCTTCCTGGCGCCTCAAACCAAGACTCTAACCAGATGGTGTTACAGGAACAGGAGAGTGTCCTCAGGTGCCTGTCATGAAATGTGCGACTTGAAATCCCACATATATTGTGTTCACTCATTCCTTGGAGCATCCTTCTTCCACCTGAGAAATATGGGTTGCCAGTTGCTGATAGGTGTGTGTCAGGGCAATGTAAACACCCAGCTCCTTGTACAAGGTTGTTTCAACAACGTGAATTATGCAAGCAAGGCTGAAACATAAGAACCTGTTTATGATTCAGCTTTGGGGCCTTAACACAAATTTCACAATACAGGTCATCTGTGTAGTGTGAAGGCAGGATTGCTCAAAGGCAGGGGTGGCAGGAAGAGGCTTCAGGGAAAATCTTGGTGGATGGTAGCCAAGCTAACAATGTGTTTTGTAGAATTAGGGAGAGGGAATAAATTTTTATATATCTTGAATTACTCAGTCGGTTAGGAGAGTTTCAGGGCCAGTAGCACTGGAAGGGGTGGGTTAGGGAGCCTATTGTATTCAGCTCTGGCCCCACTGCCAGCATTATACCAGGACTCTGCCCTTCTGCCATGGCCCATGCTGAAGGCACAGTTCTATGAAAGTTTTAGGGTTCTCTCATGGGGGCTGGCCAAGGAAGAAAATGAACTCAATAAACACAACATTCTTTATAAATAGAAGAGCTAAAAGAGAAAGTGACAGTTGATACCTATTATGGAACTCTACCTTGTTAATATAGATAGCCTTGACAAGCTTGGACCCTGAAGAGGAATACAGAAGTCATCCTTCCCTCTCACGGAATTTGGGTATCCCCATTTTGTGATTCCGCTGCAGCAGAACCAGTGTGGGACATGCTCAGGTAGGACGACGGGTAGGTCTGATACCCTCATCAGATCAGGGCATGATATGGATACTCACTGATTGCGTTTCCATTTGGTCTGTTCTGAAGTCATGTCTATTTCTAAGAATAAGCTGGCTTCAGTGAGCTGTAGGCACCCTCCCACACGAAGAGGTAGATGTTTTCTATGTCTTCATCTTGAGTCTCACTGGTCTCCAGTGAGTCAGTTGCTATCCTGTGCCCCTGGGCCATTGTGGACATTAACTGAAAATATGTGGCCAGGAATGACCACACTTTGCCCACACAGACCAAGGATATGCATATCTTCTCTGCTCATAGTATGTGTATGTTCCTATAAAACTTCAATTTATCATCTGGGATTTAATCATGCAACACATTAGAGTCCCAAGATGGCTTTTGGTGTTTTAAAATCCATAAAGCCCACCTAGTAAAATAACTCTCTCCAGAAGTTGCTATATGAAGGCTCACAAACACATTGTGCCCATGTGGTGTACAGAATTTTGGCAGAGGCTGTCCCCAAGCTAATTTCAAAGCCAAGGATGTGCAAGGGGCTTTCCCACAGGTTTATCTTTTACAGTGTGCCTGTATCTTGTGAACAATAGGAGGTTGCCCAGGCTCAGTGGCACAGTGTGGTGGCCTGCAAAAGAAAAGTATCAAAACTCATGCAGTCTGATCAGGGCAGCCTAATCTATGTGGAGAAAGCAGTGGTATCTGCTCAATGGCTGAATTTGGACCCAGGCCACTCTCCCATCCATATCTTCCCTTCTCCAGCATGAAAGACCAGGGAGTCTTGAACACTGAAAGCATTATAGCTAGACCTCAGACCCCAAATCTCAAACCTCAGACCTCAAACACCTGTCCTACGCTCTGCCACAATTTTAAATGTCAAAGCAGGAGGCTGCTGTTACCATTCCCACAGTACCTAATGGAGAAACAGCCCATAAAAGTTGAGAAACTTAACTTTGGGTTGCACAGTTGGAGGGAGCATTTCTGAGACTCAGACATGGTAAGGAATGAACCAGAGTGCAGATTCTGTGAATCATGAGATATGGACACTGAAGGCAAGCGAGGAATGAGGGAGATTGGGTGCCCAGATGGAGGCTGGCTACCGTCCATGCCAAGAGACATGCCCCTTCCTTGCCTTCACCTCTGAGGCTCAGAGTTCTGAAGATACCTGGACAGAATGCATGGGAAGCCAAGGAAAGTGTGAGGTGTACTCAATAGGGAGTACACCTATTTTTGCTCCCTCAATAGGGAGCAAAATCCCCAAGTTTCCAGAATTCCAGGGAACTCCCTTTCCTGGTGAGTCTGTCTCCATTCCCTTTCTATGGAAAGCAACCTAACTAGATTGACTGCACATGGGAGCCTTTGCAGGAGTTCAGTAGTGGTGGCTGAGCATATGGGTTGTATGAAGTTTTCCTGCAACCCTGTTTCTTTGGTGATGGGGAGAATGAGGTATCTGGGCTTCCAGTTAGTGTTGCAACAGAATGTATTAGAACACAAGGTGGAAAAAATCTGTAGTACATTGGTTTTGACATTTCCAGAGCAATCACAGATCTGTTTTTTCTTTTTTTTTTAATCAAATCTCTTTTCATTGGCGAGGGGGGTCAGTTTAATAGGTGACTTGTCTACTGATGACACCCTTGGAGTCAGCCAAGGGCCAAATCATTTTGTATGAACACTGCTGAGACCTGTGGTATGAAGTGTGTGGGCTACATTGGTATCTGAGGTACGTGAGGGGCTACTGAATGCAAAACACTTATCAACCTCCATGAAAAACTAGGTCTAATTCACTGAGTGTTCCTTCTAGGGTCTAATGAGAGAAGACTTCTGTGAAAAGCCTCGCCCACAGTCCCTGCAAGCACAGGACTCTGCCCACTGTGTGCTTTTGGTGTAGAGTGAGACCTGACTTTGAAGAGAAACAGTGCCTACACTGTGTAAAAACATAGCATTTGCCCCTTTGTGGGTCCCCTTGTGTGTGTTGAAATTGGCCTTCACTGGAAAGTGTTTTCCACACTCTGGGCAAACATAGGGTTTCTTCCCTGAGTGTGTCCAGTTGTGTCACACTACAAGTGATTTCTCTGTGTAGCCCATCCCACAGTCTTTGCAAACAGGGTTTCCTCCCTTGAATGAATCCTCTGGAGGATGATGACATCTGACACCCCTGTGAAGCTTGGTCCACCCTCACTGCAAGCATAGGTCCTGTCTCCTGAGTGTGTGTTCTGGTGTCTCTTCAACTGTGACCCACCATTGAAACTTTGCCCACATCCTCTGTGTTTGAGCGTTACACTTCTATGACCTCCACCTTCCATGAAAATCATTCCTGAATCTTCTTGATGCACTTTGTGCAGTGTGTTTGGCTTTTTGTGCAGAATCCTCCCACCCTCACTAGAGCTCTCTTTGGGTGCACTGGGTGTTGTCAACCAGGCCTCTGAACGTCCCCTCTGTCTGATCCTTTTAGGCAATGATCAGGCCCCTGTCTCCACTTCTTGACCTTCATCCTTGTGATTCCAGCTCTGAGTATCAGCATCTTGCTGCTGCTGACTGTGATCCTCTGAGTAGGGTTCCACTGACTGGAAGTGTTTTGTTGCAGATGTCCAGGAAGCAATCTGGGATGGGTGACTGTGTTTCACACGTGGGTGGAGCAATTTCTTACTGGAGATAGCCCAAGGGCAGGCTGAACAGGAGTGCATCTCTGGTTTTCGTTGCTCTGAAAGAGAAATTTGTGGTCAGCGCACATGCTGACAAGCCTGAGAGCACCAGAGGCTTTGTCTCCTGAATGGAGGGATAGCCCTACGAATCACTCTTTTTGTGGTGACAATGCAGGCTTTGTGTCCCACAAATGATTCCTTCACAGTCTAGTTTCCTTTTCATTCACATGCACTGCATCATCTTAAGGTATGCACAAAGCCCACACCAATTGTATTTTCTACAAAGTTCTCAGGCTAGGAACTTTCTAGGACCATGAGAGTCCACTTGACAACCAGTATAAAGGGAACTGCAGTGACCTTTCCCATGCATGTGTATTTTCTAAGTAGTGTAAAAGAGACTAACTAGAGGCCCCAAGAGAAAGGGGACACTGCTTATTCTTCCAAAATTTTAAAATCAAATTATGTCCTCCTGCAAACCTCTCACCAGTGTCTACACCTGAATTCATCACCTATGAATGAATGATCCCCTGTGAGGTCATTGCATAAAAAAAAGAAAATATCCACATTCATACAGGTTTCTAAATATTTCTACAAACATGCTTCTTATGCTGCTGACTCCCAGACAACTCCAATCAAACAGCCAGACTCTTTCCCTTGGAAACTAAGTAATCTCTGAGGGAGTCTCCCACTGATATTTAATTCCCAAATATTAGCAACACGGTTTCTTAAAACAGAGACACTCCACTGTAATTTGCATCTGAAGACTGCACAATTGTCTCGTTTCACTGAGAAAAGTGTCTGGTGTCTCAGGTGATAGCATAGGCACAGCATTTTCCGGCTGCTAGGCGTCTACCTGAACCCCTGTTCCTACTCTGTCAATCCTGATTGAGACCTGAGTGGCCTCAGCGAGCCTGATGCCCCATCTCATACCATTCCTGCAATAACTGGCCCCTTTGCCCACAGAAAACATGGTGACGCTTTATTTCTGAGGGAGCCCTATCCTTACCATCTGGCATACAGTGCTGCCCCCACTTTAGCTACAGCCCCCCACTCACACTGCTATCTAGGCACTTTGTCCTGGACTTGTATTCCCCAAGCACTAATCTATGTGCAATATTAGTCACGCACAACCACATGTGCCTGATTATCCCTCCTTCATCTGACTGCAGCTCAAGTGTATTCCAGCACCTGTTTGCCTACTGGCAATTCAATGCACAACTAAGTAAAATGATGATTCAATGCATATGGACATACAGCTTTCAGTTAGATAGATAAAGATATTAAAAAAGAAATCGCCAAAAACTGTTAAGGAAAGAGTGCGTTGTTAACAAAGCTGGTTATCACTTCTCACCTTTGTGTACAGGGCAAATCAGCCCTTTAGCTCTTTATGTATTGGCATATTTCTGAATGCATTTTTCAAAAAATTAGAGCAAAACTAAAAGAAATAAATATTGCTCCTAAGAATGAACGGTATATGGGTTGAACTCTTGATTTATGGAACATTTGTTTGGAAAACTTACTCACTTTACATCAGATTTCACTCTACTTCAGCATTGGTCCATAACAATTTCTAAGGACAGGCCTTGATTATTTTTTCCACATTTAAGAAGGACAGTGGTGTCCCAGTTGTCCCAGGCAGAAGCTTTCTCTTCAACTTACCGACTCCCTTGATGCCCAGCTGCCGGGCATACTCGTCCTTGTACTGGACCAGCAGCTCACAGCCTGACCTGCTAACCTGGCAGGTTCTGTAGAAAGTTGGCCCGTGATATTGAAAGGCCATCAGGTTCTGCTGTTCATCATGCTGGGCACAATTCACATACCTGAGATTGAGGCAGATGATGTGAAAGAGACCAGAGCAATGAGGCCCCACTACCTGTCACAGCCACGTGCAGCTCCGCACTGACACTTAAGGTCTTCAGGCTTTGATGTCACCCACTTCCCAGAACACTCCTGGGGAACCTTCTGTTCAGTGTCTGAGCCCCTGTCAGAATGTCAGGCAAATGCCTGTCTCCAAGACATACTTATTGTGCTCATCGTCCCTGGTAACATTTCCCAAAGCCCAATTGCAGACTTAAGCTCCACCCTGAGTGGCCATGAAACCAAGTGACCAGTGCCTTGTCTAAAACCTAATCCAACTTTCTTCCACACCATAGAACCTGTAGAACCTATGTAGACTCCTCTTTCAGATTAGCTCACGACATTCAATTCTCAGCTCAATTCATCTTCTCTTGACAGGTCTTTCTCCAATCTCTCCTCACCATACCTGGGGTACTTTTCCCTCACCTCCACCGGGTGCCCATAGAAACTTGGATCTCTCTGTGTCTTAGCAAAAGGGCACAGAACAATTATGATTTACACTGTCTTCCCACAGTAAAAGGGGGGTTTCTTCTGAGGAAAGGAGCCCATGAGAATTCCTATGCAGGCCTCAGAACACAGTTGTAGTTAGAACTAACGCTGAGATGCATTGGCACTGTGCACTTCTCAGAAATTTGGAACACTTCAGTTAAGTGTTCTAAAAACAATTGGTTCCTGTCTGTCTGCGATGAGTCATCCATAAGGATAAAGGTTGTGTGATCTGTTCAAACAATGAATTCATTCCTGAAACCTGGAACTCAATCAGTGACAATAGGAGTGCAGTCCAGTGTCCCTGGGGATTCTTGGTTTCTTTGGGTTTTTCCTAGAGTTGAAACTTTATCTGGCATGGGGATATATATTTTTTCAGGATATATGCTCTTTTGTATCTCCTTCTCTCTAAACATCTCTTGATTTGAAGGAATACTGTGTGGAGAACCAAGACAAACAGAGGATTGAGGAAGATTATTGAGGGAGGCATGATGACAGGAAAGGAAACACGGGCAAGCTGGGAATGAAAGGCCTCTCTGGCACCTGGATACCTACAGACCTTACCTCATCCAGTTGGTACAGGATTTGTCCTCTCCACCCACATTCTCATAGCAACAACTCCCTTTGTTTATCTGTATGGTAAAAAAGAAGTTAAAGGTTTTATTTTCTTGTTATTCTTAGGCAGGCACATTACTTTTTAAAGAATAGTTTTACTCTACTGACATCAAAGCCCTTTCAGCCCTCCTGGGAATTCACCTGCCTCCTGTGACCTCAAGATATTTTGCTTGCTTCTCATCTACACACCCAAGTCTGTCTGTCCCAGGAGAACAGGAGCCCCCAAATAAATGAGCCACTCTTTGTGTCTGCACATCTTTGGTCCTACTTCTGCTCTGACCATTAAACAGAAGACCCGTGCTCATGCAAAGTCCACTCAGTACACAGGGTTAGCCATATTGTCACTACCCATGTGTAGCATGGGAGGTGAGGACCCACCAAGCTACAGAAGTGACATGGGAAGCCAGAGAACAGGGTAAAAGAAAACCACTTCTCACCATTCCGGCATATCCGCTACTGGGTGCCTCTTCATCTTGTGTGCCCTGGCCCTCAAAAGCACCAAACCAGACACCCTCTGGCAGATCAGACATCTCATTCCACACTCCAAGCCCAGCTGTCAGGGATGCCAGATGGTATGATTGTCAGCCCAGCGGGCTGAGCTCAGCTCAGCTCTCTCAGAGAGCTGAGAGATTTGGTTGCCCCTTTCCCAATGCAGTGTCTTTTATAAATGCAGGGGGCCCATGCACAGGACTACTGCCCATGAAGAAATCCTGACAGGTCTCATGATCTGCAGGTGAGAGGAGCAGGCAATAGGAAAGGTATAGAGCATGTCCCTGCACGTGAAGTGCTTCAGAGACAGCCCGGAAACTCACATCACAGAACCTCCATTCTCTACTTCATTCTCTGTGTGGAAGGGGATTCTCCACTGTGGGAAGAGATGATTTACAGACCAAATGACTATGTGAAATCACTATATCTAGACACACCAAGCTATTGTCTGCAAAGTTCACTTACAGAGGTAGTCATCATCCTGGAGCTTGCTGACCTCTTTGTACACATTGCCTTTTCTTCTCGTGTAATATACCTCTTCCTGACAGTATCATCTCTCCTGCATTCTAATTTGGAGAAGTGCAGGTGAACAAAGTGGGTGGCATCTGGAGTGTTTGTGTCCCTTTGGTCCAAAAATGCAGTGTCCTTTTATCAACATTTCCTCCTTCCTTCCTCATCGTCTGGTATTTTTCTCTGTCAAATTTTAGTTGAGAGAGACTAAGACCTCACTCTGCCTGCAGGTGGCTAATTCCATTTTAATTTCTAGATCTCCCCACTGTCTGATTTTACTTCTCAGAATTTACTCTTCACAAAATACTTATTGCAGGCCCATGGTGTGAGTAAGAAATTAAGCCAAGGCCTGTGAACACTGAGGCAGCATATGTTACATCATCATCACAGATGTACTTATTGGGTAATTGCATGTGTCCATTGTCTTAAATTTAATTTAATGCTTTCAAACCATATATGAGCTATGTATTCGTACTTTCACTTTCCACATTAGTGTTTAGGAGCTCAAAGAATTTAAAAGGTTTGCCCAAAGCTCCACTGTGAACTTCAGTCTCAGCTCCACTCAGCTTAAATACAGGCCAGCCTGTAGTGGCACTCCACACACCCAGACTATACACATCAGCTGTTGGAGAGGACTTAGAGGAACCTTAGTGTCCAAATTGCTTGCGCTTACCCAATTCTTTTTTGGAGTGCTCTGAAGAGATACTTGCTTCTTTAGGAGGGGACACTGATATCTGGCCCTGCTCTGAGCCAATTCTGGTCAGCAAAATGATTCTTCCAGATAATTTCTTCAACTTACATACATCACTAAATGGTGTCCTTGGCATTCCCTGTAATGTAAGAGTCACAAACCAAAAAATTACATGCACGTATTTCAATTCTGACTACATATTTTCTTATATATAGCTTTTACCACTACTTCAATAAGTCTTGGATATACCTCAGGAGGGTCAATATTACAGGGGAAAAAGAGGGCCTATATGTATACTGAACTCAACTAGAACCCATGCCTTAGGAAAGTTTTCCTTCAAAATTCTCTCTAATAGTGAGAGTGAGGAATATGGGATGACGAGATATGGGACAACTTCTGTCAGAAACGTATGTAAACATTAAAGGAAATGACACTAATTCACAAATCTATAGAACTTGGCAAGGACACTTGTATTTGGATTAGTGGGACCCCAGATTTCTATTGGAATAAAGCTGTACCACTGGCAACGGGTTGTCTTTGGTTTCCTGATATGTAACATGCTATACCATAGTGTTGCAGTGGCCATGGCACATATGGATGTTCACTGACATGGCACATATGGATGCTTTGTGAGCACCTAAGACCAGATTTGTGAATGTGTGATTATGGCTATGCTATTAATTTTCTCCTCAAATGTCTTCACATTTGACAACTCAGGATAAATTATCTTCAGTGTTCATTGACCAAATCTGGTATAAATTGTAATTGTGAGACTATTCATGCAGATAATTTTCAGGGGGTGCTCAGGACCATGAGATTTCAAAGACGAATCAAGTATGGACCAGCTACTCAAAGAGCTCACAATGGGGAGGGCAAGCAGTGTTAACAAATGACTCCAAACAGAAAGATGACATGGGCCTAATTAGCACTCAGAGAAAGAAGCTATTACTTCTTTTTACATGGATGCACATTGGAAGTCAGTTGCAGATGGATGAGTTTCCTATGAGTAGTGTGTAATCTCTATGAAGTCCTTCTTACATTGAATTACTTGTTTTGCAGTCATGAAACATGATGCTCTGCAGGGATGGAAGGTACATTTTTATTGGAGCCTTATGATGCTGAGGAGCCTATATCCTCCACCACATAGGACTATTCCTTGTACAACTAGCCTGTACACTGATAATCTGCCCTCAGTCAGAGAAGAAAAACACTGTGGCTGAAATTGTCAATCTGCTGAAATATATACTGGTACATGGATACGACAGTGTAAATGTTATAAAACTGTGACTGTCTTAATGAGTTTTGAAGCACTTTAGAGGAGGTATGGATTGAAGTGCACTACCACAGATACAGTGATCTCATTTATAAAAACAAACATTTCTGTATGTTGGAAACTTGGCATTTTCCTACCCTTACCTGCATTTGTACCCATGGGAAGATTCTCTTGTGAGCAGACTCTGGAAAATACTCAACCTCTGTCCCCTTCTGAAGGCCACCTTTGACTGCAAGATCCTTTGACTGCAAGATAATGAAAAATCAGGGTTTAGATGGGTATGTGTTTCCCAAATCTGGAGATGATAATTATGAGCACAAAGTTCTGAATCAGAGACTAGTTTGCTCCCAGTGCAAGAATGAAAAAAAATGTTTTCTGAGCTATCACCAAGGCCTATGCTTGTCCCCTAGCACTATTCCAATATTGAATTTCAACAAAGAATTATCTGGATGTTTCCCATTGTTCATAATCTGTCTCTGAAAATAAATTGGGCTTTCAGGACAAAAATGTAACAAATGTCACATATCCTTGCACATATTCCATTTGTGTAACAAGACCCTTTCTCCAATCTCACTTTCTCCTTCCAACTGTCCTGGACAAGGCTTAAGGCTGCATGAGGGGCTCATCTCCGTTATTTCTTAACTTTTCACCACCTACCTGAACCAACAGATTCTGCTCAGCTTCAGAAACTCCTAGGAATGAAGTCTCTTTACCACAGCATCAAAATTCCCATCAAGTTAAAGATACCACCTTGAACTCAGCTGTGTTTCAAGCCCAGACCCATGAGAGCAGAATACCCCTACCTAGCACTCACTCACAAAAACACAGAGCACGATGACATGGCTGCTACAAGGAAGTCATATAAAAATCAACTAGTACCGCCTGCACCCACAACCTCAACTGCCCTAATTACCATGATTAATAATTTTATCCACATGACCCTGAGGTCGTCATCTGGCAGTCAAGTCTTACAGCAGTGCTCACTGGCCAGAAATACAACATTCCCTCCTGGTGACAGATATTCTGAAGAAGGTGTCTGTATTATAAGTTTTTATGTTTGATGCATTGATTGCTTGTTAATATATGTATAAGTATGCATAATTACTGTACACATTTAAAAAAATTACATGAATAACGCCTTATTTAACAGCACTCTGATTTGCATTTTGTTTGATTGTTGAGTAGCAGAGACTTCCCTTGCCACCTCCTGAGATGCAGCCTGACCTGAATAATGCAGGTCCACATCAGGGGATCAGACTTGGTCTCCCCGGGCTCTCACCTTGCTTCCTCAGAATACATTCTTCATCAGAAGCCTCACTGTCCTCCACTGGGACAATCCTGTAAAGCCAGTGTTGACACATGAATGGTGGATGTGGCCTGGAGACCTGGATAACAAAGAAAAGCTCTTCTCCTGACTATGCAGGGTTTAAGGGAGGATTAACCACCACAAAGCCATTGGGATTGATGCCAATGGGTCAGTAAAGATCCAGCACACAAGGTGCTGTGAGCTCTGTGTTTCCCATGCCAGCTCTGCCCTGACACAAAGGTGCAAAATTCATCCAGGTAGGTGTCCACACATAAGAGATCTGGAAGCAGATAGAGCTACTTAAGCCAGAGACAGCCTAGTAGCCCATCATGTTTACCAGGCATCCCTGTTCTAGCACCCTTGCTCCACCCCCTTCCCCCACCTCCTCCCTTATTGCAAAGACTACAGGGCCAATGGTAATTACTTTTCATCTTCCTCTATAGGCTTTTTCCCAGTTTCCCATCGCTTCCCACTTTTCCCACAGAATATATTGTTCTGTGATCAGCAATGCCCTTCCGAATGCCTTTGCCATGGAGAACATCGCAGATTTCATCAGCAATTCAGTAGTGTTAGTGAGAATGAGGAGAGGGCCTTGTCTTCCTCCTCAGTGAAAGCAGTAAGCTGAGGCCACTGGTGGTCTCTGCTCAGTGAAGAGGAAGCTCTCTGTTCCTCTACTTCTGTCCAGGTTCCCTCAGAACCCCAGGCTGGCTCCAGTTTTGCCCGCATTGCTCTTCAAGCTTGAGTCCCATCATTCCCATGATTATTCCACCCCATGCCCAGAGAAGTCCATCCCATCATATGGGTGTGGGCAAAGCATTGGGGCAGCTCTTTCTCCACTGCTGTCCCTCCGAGTAGTCTTCCTGGTTCCTAAGACAGGCCACTCAGTTCTCTCTGTTAGGTTTGCAGTGCAGTGTTCTCTGACCCCAAACCTTGTTCTTTCACACAACCAGTAGACCCTGCATAAGGACCGAGAGTGCTGATCCCTTGCCCAGACATCTGCACAACACTGTAATAGTTCTGTCCCCAGCTCTGTCTCTCCTAGTACCGCCCCTTGTTCATGAGATTGATCTGCATCTTCTTCCAGGTGGCCTCACACTGATCTTGACATTTCTAGTCCCTTTATATTTCCTGCCACCCTTCCCCCACATCACGCATCTGCACATGCTCAGAGAGGACCAGTGCTGCTGCCAGGTTTGGTGCAATTCCAAGGCTGCTAGCTTGCTTACCAGCTTTGTACCTCCTAATTATCTCCCTGATCCCTTGAGGCACACTCTGCCTTCTCCTGGCTACACTAAGTAGGTCCTGCCACATGGTACACTGTTCAAAACCACACCTATTAAAATCTAAACAAGGACAGTGACTCCACCTGTCATGCCTTGTGCCTGCTGATCACTGGTGCATCACTGTAAAGAGTTCTGTTTCTCCAGATAGAGTCCCTGGTCCCTGAGACCACCCTGGAGCTTCTCCCAGATAACTCACAGCAACATAGGAGACTGGGTCCTCCTTCCACCTGGTTCACACTGCATAAGCAAATCAGGGGGCAAGCTTGGGGCCTAGTAACAGTGGAGATCTGGAGCAGCTCTTCCCCAGCACTGGCCCCAAGATTTTCACAGACATAACCTCTCACTGTCCTCTTCTGCCATGTTCTCCCTGCTTCTTCCTCAGTGTGCTATGGTGACATGGTATCAGTATTCCTGTTCCCCAGGCACCGAGGATGAGGATACTGAGGAAGGGGAAATGGTGGCGAGAACTATGCACCTTTTTCCCTTTTTGGCAGACATTCTGGAGAAGGAAATATAGGGGCCTAAAGAGACCAGGGGATGTATGGGGCATAATCCAGCAGGAAACACAAAGCAACCCTCCATGGTGTGCATTATTCCCACCCTAACCCCATCATGGCCACCTCAAGGGAAGCTTGGTTCTCTAGAGCAGAGGCTGACCTGACCTTTCTGGGGGTCTGTGATGGCGATAGAATATGCTCCCTTAGCAGGGAAGGGGTTCTGGAATTCAACAGGCGCTCTGAAGGAAAACATGTGAGAGGCTGAAGCAGTCTCTAGGAGATGGAAATCTCTCAGCCCCCCAGAAATCACGGTCCTTCAAGAGAAGATCTGGGGCCATTCAGTCTGAGGACATGTACAGTGCTTATGGGGACAGGCTTTGCAACCTCTGAGACTGAGCAGATTTGGGGCCTCTCAGTATGGGCTTTAGGTCAACTGACACTGCATTCCCAGGACAGAGGCATTCAGGGTCTTTGAGATTGGGGAGATTAGGTGTTTCTGTGATATCAGAGGGTAGGTTGGCCTGGGATGAGGGCATTGGGCTGTTTTAGGGTGTTTCAAAGTCTACCCTCTTGGGGGATCCAGAGTCTTCCTGGGCAAGTTGTTTTGGTGTTCTCCGTATAAGCAGACAGGTGGGGCCCTGGAGACTCCAGGATAATTTACCTGGGCTCTCCTCAGACTGGGAGTTCTAGGTCAGAGGATAAGAATTTCACACAGCAGAGTACCCCATTTGCCTCTCTGTCTCACGGAGCCCCTGCAGCGATGCCCGTCTTGGAGGAGGGTTCCCTCAGGTCTGCTGCTCTTCCCGAACTTGGAAGACTTGATGTCACAGAGGGCGAGGTTCCTGAGGGTAAGAACACGTGGTCACAAGCCACCAATCAGCGCTTTTACCAGAGGCCCTGCCCACCAGTGAGTGGTAGGAAGAACCTGGAGGGCAAGACCAGGAGTGGAGCCTGTCAGATCTGTGCTGGGACCTAGTGGAGGAAGACAAGTTGTACCCGGCCGGGATTGGCTTTTCTGAATCTGGTGCGTGCCTTTCACTCAGCCTCAGCCAGGATTGTGGTGTGGTGATTTCTGTGGCTTTTTTTCATGCAACTGATGAGGGCGGGACCCACCACACCCCAGCATGGAGACCTGAGCCTGGTCAAGTCCTCAGAGTAGACATAGTCCTCCTGCCACCTGCCAAGTGACTGTTGCACCAGACTGTAGTTGGGATCTCCCACTTTGCTTTAGGCCCTGATGTAGACGCAAAATATTTCCCACAGCATTTAAAGAGTCAAACACAAGAAATGGATCAACATGTAGTCTAGAGAAACCCTGTGGGAGAAGCACTGATGGGAGTCATGGGTATGGTAAGATAACACAAGTCTAAAAAGGATTCAGAAAGAAGACAAGATACAACTAAACAGTAAAGAAAACACACACACACACACACATCAGGAGAAAAGAGGAATAAGCAGAAAAATTGGGAAGAGAAGAAGGACTAAAACTGGACAAAAAAAAAAAAGAAATGAGACGCAGAGTATTGAAAGATAGAGCAACGATACAGTTGAAGAGATATAAGATTACTTACAAAAGAAGTTGAGAGAAGCCCTGGCTGGTGTAGCTCAGTGGATTGAGCGCGGGCCTGCGAACCAGAGGATCGCGGTTCGATTCCCAGTCAGGGCACATGCCTGGGTTGCAGGCCGGTTCCCTGCAGGCCCACTCCCAGAGGGGACACACAAAAAGCAACCATACATGATGTTTCTCTCCCTCTCTCCTTCCCTTCTAAAGATAAATAAATAAATAAAATCTTTAAAAAAAAAGAAAGGAAAAAAAGGGGGGAAAGGGAAAAATCAGACACATATTAAAACAAACAAACAAAAAATCAACCTCACACACATATTAAAACAAACAAACAAAAAATCAACCTCCCTTTGTCTGTCTCAAACTGTCCAAACCGGTTTTACTGGTTGAGGCATCTCTGAGGGCAGGTCTGCAGGCGCTCTCGAGCAGGGTGCCTTATTGGGATGTGGGCGCCCACACTCCTGGGAGGCTTCCTGCTTCCTTCGGTATCTGGCACTGTCCTTCTCAGTCCCCTGGTGGGACCCTGGTGTTCCCACCCCTCCCATGGATGGCTGCTGGGTGGTTGCGCCGTGAGGCAAGCTGCTGTCGCAGAGCACCTCTGTTCACTTTCCAATAGAGACTTCTCCACAAAGCCTGCTTCTCAGTTGGGCTGGGGGATTATTTAACCCAGGAACCCAAGAACCCAAGATGACCTGAGTGGGCTAAGATCTAAGACTCAATTATGGGCATGGCTTTTATAAGGCCTTCCCAGTGCCTTTTTTAAATTTCCCACAATCCAATGCACATAGGAATCTGGACCTCCACTTTTCCCACTAAGTATATTGGATGGGAAAAGACACTCCTCACATACTTGAAGTGATATTAGAGGGGAAAATGCGTTGCATTTTATGGTAGGCTATGTGAACGTTTACATTTTGCTGTTTTTTTTTTTTTACTACCTGCTTCAAGTTTCAGGTGGAGTGGTCATCTCCACTGTCCTCGAAGACCTCCAAAACTTGCACACTATCACACTGGTTAGGGGTTGTTGTACACAAAGATGAGAAAGTAAGGTGTTTGATTGTTCTCTGCAACCTTTCATGTACCAATCAGGGGAAACTTGTAATCTGGCCAGGTTAGGAGATGTGACCTTGTTCATCTCTATAGTATCTCTTAAAGGAGGTAGTTTCCTCAATGTTCAATCATTCACTGAACTTGAACTTTGACATTATTCAATTCTGCTTCTTCAGCAGGGCTGCCCGGAGCATTCTCATTGTGTCTTGTGTCTTGTCTGGGTTACTAAGCCTACGTGACAGAAGCAGGGTTACAGAAGCAAGAAAGCAGGGATGCTGATATGGTCATACAATATTCTTTTATTCTTACTTCTTTGATCAGTGTGCCAGGGCTGCCATAAGGCAGAACCACAGGTTGGTTGGAGGGTTCCTGATGCCTCCTGGCCTGGTACAGGGTTTACCTGTGTACACTGTCAACAGAGACACCATCAAGGACCCAGGGAACGGGCTCAACTACTCTACCTCTCTTGAAGAGGGGAAGGTTCATTAGGCCACTGAAAGCAGCCAGTGTCGAGCTGAGGTGAGAGCTGAAACCAAAGGATCTTTATACCCATTACCCCCGGATAATATTCCAGTGCCCATAACCTGACTCAATCTGGAGACATCCCTAGAAACCCCCAGTGGTTTTACCTACAATGTCCCACAGTGCCATGTACAGAGGATTTTGATCCTCCACTTCTCTCTCCAGCTACAAGTGGGGATAAAAATACAGTACTTGCATTAAAAGGAATATCAGAAAACATTTTTGCCACAGTAAAGCAGAAGCATATTTATATTTTTCTTGATCTTTTTTGATAGTTTTCATTCCTTTTAAACTACTTGCCCCAGATATTCTGAACAGTAGTGAGGTGAGCAGTCTTGCAGACCTTCTACAATAATGGAGGTTGTTTGCCACAGCTTTGCAGCCTCCCAGTGCTGGTGGACATGGTATGATTCACTACAGATGGCATGTCAGCAGTGCTTCTGGGATCACTGAAGTGTATCTGGTTGAGTAAAAGATTGCCAAGGCAACCACAGCATAGGACCTCACTGGGTGATGTGTAGAGCAAATAGTTAACTTTTCACAATTCCAGAGGAGAAGAGTTGGAAGTGAGGGTGTCTGCAGGGCTAGGTTCTTTTGCCAGGTGTCTACCTTGCTCGTACATGGCCATCTTTTAATTCTGTCACATGGAATCCTCTCTGTGGTTCCATGTGTCCTCTCTTTCTCTTCTAAGGTCACTAGTTCTATTTGGCTAAGACCCATATTACCGAATTATCATAAGTTTCATAACCTGCTTACAGATATACTGAGATATAGGTATGTTGTGAAGTTCTTGGAGTTTTAAAGCCATGGATCCTTGGTGACACTCTAAAGACTACACTGTTTACTTCTACTCTCTTCAGATGGAAGGACATACACAGGTTAAATGTGAACAGCTGGATCCAGATTCCAAAGTGAAGAGCCTGTAGCATGACAGTGCCAAGAGAACTTTCATGATGATGGCTGCTCTCCTGCACTCAGCCTGGTCGGAGGGTTTCTCATTCCTTTACATTTAGAGCAATACAGGGAAAACAGGGATAACTGTAAATGAGCAACAAATTTTAAAAAAAAGAAAAAAAAAACCAATCTGATTTCAGCGTGTCCAAGACAATCCCAGTGATCCTTGGTTTTCATTCTCCCCCAGCATCACATGACTCACCTGACAGCTTGTCCCCATCCACAGCGATTGGACCTACCCGAGTCATCTGCTTGGACTCCTCCCTGGTGACCAGCTTGCTCCAGTCGGGTGTCACCAGGCATTTGCCCTGTGCAGTTTTGGCATCTCCAAATGCCAAAGGAGTTTTTCCCATTTGAGGGAAAATAGTGTCATTTCAGAAGTCACTGGATTTCACAGGCTGTGTTTTTCGGTCATGCACACAATTCCCAAATTGGGAGGGACAGTGTTTCCCATCCACTTTCATCCATGTCAGGAACAGGTAAGTCTCAGGTAGCTAGGCGGTAAAGTCATGCATCCCTAGCTTTGAAGAGTTCTCAGTTCTAACATGAGTGACTTTGAGCAGCCATTTTACATCCCCAAACCTGTGTGATTTCACTTTTCAAATGCGGACACTGTTAAGGTCTCACTGATACAAAGCAATTCATAGAGACTCTTTGTATGGAAAGTCCTGTATTCCTCCCCTGAAAAAAATTGCATAGATAGTAAAAATGATATCAACAACCCCACCCACCAAACTTAGATGGTACTTTATAACCTATTGACTAAACCTTATTCAGTGTGAGTACTCCTGAACCTTTTCTTGCACATGTCTCTGAGGGGCTGGGAGTTTTGGGTGAGCTGCTGACCTCAGTACTCGTGACTCACGGTGATGCCACTGAAGGGATGCCCATCCTGGTCCCACCAAAGGTGAGGCTGGGTTCATGCTGAACTTACAGGAATCCTTCCAAATGTGGGCCCTCCAGAGAGGTATGCCAAAGAAGGTGGCAGATTTCATGGATGCAGCTTTCCTGGGTGGAAACATCTCTTAACTTACCACCTTCAGATCAGTGCACCTGGCCTTCACTAGGGCCCAAATATTCCAGGATGATCTGCTAATTGATGAGCATGTGCCCTATTTTCAGCACAGCTGTGATTCAGCCCTTTGCTAGCTGTATGCCATAGAAATGTCACCATGTATCTCTGAGCATCAGTTCGTTTCTTTGATATATGGGCTGAAAGAAGACAAAAACTCAGTGTTCTCACAGGGACTACTGCGGGGACCTTTCCAGGCAGGTCTTAGATGGCACCTGGCTTTGCAGATAGGGCTTCTGCAGGTGCTGTGGTTGTACATGGCAGTTTTTTTTTGTTGGGTGTGTTTTTTTGTCCATGGAAATTCACCATCCTTACCTGTTACAGAAAACAACTCAGCCGCTTTCGGGTGTATGAAGTGGAACTTTATTAATGCACAGAAACCAAGAGGTGGCAGTCTCCAAATTCTGGGCCCCGAGCTCAGGCAGGGGCTTATTTATATAGTGTGGCATTTGGAAGCGATTTTACTAAGCCTACGTGGCAGAAGCAGGATTACAGAAGCAAGAAAGCAGGGATGCTGATATGGTCATACAATATTCTTTTATTCTTACTTCTTTGTTACTTAGTTGCTTACCCTTACTTACCTTAGTGGCTCAGCAAATGGACTGTGTCTTTCTGACTTGTCTGGGCTTGTTTAGGCTAGTTTCCTGCTACATACCCACTGTGGCCTGTGGCATTCCTGAGCATGGTAAGAAGTTGCCAAGAAGTTGGGGAATGCACTTTGCTGATCTGTGCTCCTGACTATAGTATTGCCACATTAAGAATCTCTATGGATAGAGGGGCCCCCAGGCCCACTCAGATATCTGGTGTGGTTGTCATTGGACTTCATTTATTTGACAATGTGTATGAAGCACCTATCACATGTAGGCCCTCCTAGAAGCACTTAGCATAACTCGGTGAATGGAGCAGACAGAATTCCAGGACCTCTGTTTTACTCAATAAATCAGTCACAATAGATACCATTTTCAGGTTCTGTCCTCTATCCATTAGGTCTAATACATTCAAGGTCTTCTCCACAAATGAAGGCCTTCCTGCTTATAATGACAGTGGACACACACCAAGGGATCAACTAAAAAGATAGGTATTGTTTGGGTTCAGAAGAAAGGCTCCTGTGTGTAGAAAGGGTCTGGCACCAACGAGATCTTACAGACTGGATTCCTGAGGGAGGCCTGAGCTCTGGCGTCTCCAACTCCAACAGGACAACAGAGAGAACTGTGGGCGGGGCCCCTGTCCTCACAGAACTGTCCAGAGTCTGGGTTGCGATTTGCCCTAGCATTCCTCACCCACGACAGTCCACCGCTGCTCAACTGGACCCTCTCCAAAGCCACCTCACCTCAACACTACCCCAGTCTCCAAACAGGAGATGTGGTCACAGCCCGCATGGCAGCCTACCTCCAAACTTAGTTCAGATGAGCAGGTGCATGAAGGATTTAAGTGGGCAGTGTACAGGGTCTTCATGCTAACCCCACTGAATTGCCCATTCTGCTCCTCCCAGAACAGCCCACAGGGGGCAGGTTTGGCATTGGGCTGTCCCCTGGTTAGACGTGGGCATGCACGGAGGCCCTGTCCCAAAAAAGGTTGTCCTGGGAGGACAGCATGGCTCTGCTGCCCAAACACCTCACACCAGGGCCTTTGCTTCTGAAGTGGGAACCTGGCTAGACAAGGTGCAGGGGTTCAGCCAACCCCTATGCTTCCTCTCATTGCATCTGGAGCAGACCTTGATGCATGTCAATTCCATACTTAACAGCATCTGTGCCAGGCACACCTTCTTTGGGTTTTTGCTTTTGGAGAACCTAGAGACAACTGCAGCATTACTGAAAGATGAGGGGACAGAAGTTGGTCCGATGATCTTGTGAGGGGAAGTGAATGGCCAAGAGTTTCATTAAGGGCAGCACCACCTTCCCTCTCTGGAAAGGCAAGAAAAAATCAGGTGTGTGCTTGCCAATGTGTTTATTATCACCCTGCTCCTCCAGAACCACCTCCATTGTTGGAGAGCAATGCACAACCATAGGAGGGTCCTGCTCAATGGCTCGTTCCTAATCCAGCTAGAGAACTTTTCTGCCCTTGCCTGGCCTTGCCAGGCCTGAAGTGTGCTTGAAGCCAGGATGGAGGTGTCTTTCTGAGCCTTTTATATTGCTCTCTTAGAAGTTCTAAGCTTTATCCTAAATACATGATAGGAATAAAACCCAATAACACACTTATAATAACAAAAGGGAGAGTTTCAACAATACTACTTCATTTATATAAAATATATTTCATAGAATAAAATACTGTAAAAAGAAAAAACACTGTTAATTAAAAAATATATGTTCATAATAGGTACTCATGTAAAATATAATTCAAAGCCCTGGCTGGTGTGGCTCAGTGGATTGAGCATGGCCTTGCGAAACACACGATTGTGGTTTGATTCCCAGTCAGGGCACATGCCTGGGTTCCAGGCCAGTTCCCAGCAGGGGACTCACGACAGATAACCATGCATTGATATTTCTCTCCTTCCCTTCCCCTCTAAAGATAAATCAATAAAATCTTTAAATAAATGTATATGTACAATATATATTATATAACATTATATATCATGTAATATATATTATATGATATGTAATATACATTATATATTATAATATATATTATTATACATTATATATATTATATTATATATTTAATAATGCATTATTATATATTATATATATGTTGGATTATGAAAATGCTCAATATACAATATATTTAAAAATAATATCTAAAACAGACTTAAATTGCAGTGACGTGGACTCTGTCCAGAGGGCTCTGTATGTTGTGGATGCAACAAGCAAATGACACAGACTACAGAATTCCTGGGGAGAAAAAGGGATGGCATGGCCACTCTCTGAGAGAGAGAGGGCCTCAACCCTTTCCTGGACAAACTTGTATTGGCTTTCTAACAGCATACATCAAAGAAGGTTCTCATTCATTATGCTCAGGTTTGCTTTAGGTAATTACTTTTTTAGAGATCACAAAGGAAAAGATGTTACTGGTTACTTATTACAGATTAACAAGGACAAATGTTGCAAATGCAAGAGAACAATAAGAGTGATTGGTCTGGTTACACTCTGGGTGAATTAGCAGAGACTTCAGGAAGTGTCTTTAAAGATATTCAGTAAGCATTTCTGCTTCAACTCAGGGTGAGGGAGCTTTAGCAAGAGTAAGCCCCAAAGCAGCTTTTTTCTTTGAGGCATAATGCAGGCCTGCTTCCCGATGGGAAAGCCAATAAGTGGGTTAGTCTTCCTGTGTGCCAACACATGCCTGTTGGCTTTCCAATAGGGTTGGGCTACATTTGCCCTTCCACATAGTTAGGTTCCCTGTATGTTAGGATCCATATACAGATATAAAGTAATGTTAAAAGCAAATTTAGAAATGTATACATCAAAATTTTACACTAGTGAACTCTAAAAAGTGGGATGACTACAAGTTACTGTCTTCCTTTTTTGCTTAGTATCTTTTCCGGTTTTCACACAACTGTCAAGTATTCAAAATAACATATAGTAAGACGGAACATTTTATTTATTACACCTGAGTCTTTGAAGTATCATTTTATATCTAGAAATGGTTTCATTAGAAGCCAAAGTTACTTATTGGATTACATTCTGCTTTCCTCAATGTTTAGGTTGATATTTGAGCAAAATAACCCTCTAGAGTAGCTATTACCAATATTTAAAATCATTAAGGATGAAAGAACATTTCTTTGGATGTACCTAAAGTGTAACTAAAATAATTCAAAAGAACCTCATCCAGTCAACTCTCACATAGCCAAATTTCTTCATTGCTGAGCCTAGAAAATATTATGCAAAACTACTCAACTTAAGATACGCGATGTTTCTGTTACTGAGGTGGCCCAACACTGGGGAAGGTTGGTCTCAGGCCAGCCTGTGTGGTGCGGCTTCTTAACTTTGTAAAACAAAAAATGTGTCACAACACAGGTTCAGGTGCTTTTGAAAGTGTGTATATTAAGCCAAAGACAGTGAAAGAAAGGAATTACTTAGGCCATGGGAAATAACAGGAGGAAGCATGTGTGTTGCTCTTCTTTGGTTCCCTGCAAAATTTAGAGAAAAGAAGTGTGCCAAGGTTACACTGCCTTTAGTTCATGGAAAAGCCAAACACAGAATCACATAACAGCCCAAGAGGGCTTGCCACTGTCAGATGCTCCCCTGGTTCCAAGTCTCATGAGGACCTTCGCAGTTTAGGAAGAAATAAAATGTTCAGGTGTGAGAATAGTCTTGAGAGTGCTCTAGAGGGGACCCACACTGGCTTTTTCTACAGTTTTTTTTTCCTCTTTATCTGCAGCTGAGAATCTTCTAGGAGGTGTTCAGTAATCTATAAATTAGCTTTCCTGGTACGTTTTTAATATGCTGATATAACTAGTCATGCATAGGGCAGCTTGGGGTTTTCCTTTGTCATGCTTTGCTGTTTTATTTTATTTCGGGTCTCTCTGGGTTTAATTGCCTTTTTGTTATTTATTCCCCTGCCTTCTTTCATCCTTGGGTTTGCGTGGCACAAATGGCGTTATTTGGGTTTGTGTTCTGGCTCTTAAACAGGGGTTAGAGCTCTGTTAGGGAAGAGAAGTAAAAACCACGTGCACTCAAGGGTCTTTGGTTAGGGAAGACAAGGTCTTGTGATTCACTAGCTTCCTGTATGTTTTTCAAATTGTTTGGCTTTTAAAATTTTTCTTGTCTCAGTTTTCCCCTTCCACATACCTAGGGATTTTCCAGCTTCTCCCTATCCTGTCTTATTTCCATTGGAACCCAATTGTATAGAAATGAGGTAAACATCCCTAGTCCTACTGCAGGGTCACATGATTCAGTGACTCTCTGAAACATTCTATAACTAAAAGTAAGACCAATATGTCAAAAAAAATTAACATGAACACTTTAAGGGCAATTTCTGGGTGAGTATTTCAAAAGAAAGGGTGCTGTGTAAAATGGAGGTTCTTCATGTATATACATGCAAATATGAGGCTAGATTATTCGAAGGCAGTCATTCTGATGTTTATGTCTTGATCTGAGTGGGGACTCAGATCCTACACATTTCCTACCTTTTGATTTGTATCTATTTTTAATGAAAAGCAGAGGGTCTATATACCAAGCCAACACTCACCACATAATCACACAATGTAGGAGACCATACTACATGGTGTGGGCCCATCTCCCACTTGGAAAGGCCAGTGGAAAGTGAGGTCTGGTACACAGGACACATGCCCTTGACTATCTTCTCCCAGGGGAATCAGGCCTGCATTGTACCAAGGACACTTTGATACTTGTGTTTTGCTAAAACTCCTTCACCCTGAGTTGAGGCAGAAAATGTTTACTGAATATCTTTAAAGTAACTTCCTGAAATCTATGCTAAACCTTCCAAGGACCAGTGTAACCAGTTCAAACACGTTTTCCTTCACATTTGCAAATATCCTTCTTTTGATGTAACGAACACGATCTTCTCCCTTCTTTTCTGTAAAAGGTAACCACCTATGGCAAACCTATGCATAGTAAATGAGGACCATTCTCAATGTAATGAGCCCAGGAAAGCAAAAAGCTTGTCAAGGCAAGGGTGGGCATGCTCTTCCCTTGAGAGAGTGACTGTGCTCTCCGTTTATTTCCACAGCCTCAGTAATCCGTGTGAATTTGTCTTGTCTCAGCCACAATGCTGTAGACACTGCTTGCCCAGTGTCTTCCCCAACAAAGAAAAACTTAACCACCAACTCAAGTGTAATTTTAAAATTCACTTAATTTTAATTCATGAAATGTTAATTTTGAAAGTTAGGTGGCTAATAGGGACCATAATAAACAGAGAGTTCAAGATCCTAGCAAATAAATGGGAAATGGTCTCCCTGGATTGCAGGATACCTTTTCTCCAAAATTCTGTATAGGGATAATTACAGGGCCATCAATGATCACAATATAAACAGGAAGATCACAATCATACTCTTTCCACTATGGCCATTATGGGACCTCCTCCTGGTGCGCAGGGGCAGCCTCATTCATTAGCAGTTTGATAGCAAAGTGAACCATGTCCCTTGCTGTTGGCACAGTTTTGGCCTGGGGCTTCTGTAAGAGACTCTCATAGCTGATTTCTGAGGCAGTTTTTCTTCCCCTACATTAAAAAAAAAAACAGTAGTGAAGAGAGACTTCTTCAAAAATTTATCCTGGGAGCTGTTGTCACCTTCTGATGTCTGTCAGCAGTTGTGACCATGAGGGAACAGTGGTATTATGTCACTTACAATGTTCAGCTTTCATGCTAAATGAGACCCAAAACTCTTCATGGTGGGCAAGGTTGTATTATTTCATGATATTTCAAGAAATGTGTAAATGGCAGAACAAACAGAAGGATAGTGGAAAGATGGGATATGCTTGAAAGAAGTATCAACATCCTTTCAACAGTTCCAGAAGGAAACTGTACAACACAAGGCATGCCACAACTTCAAGCTGCTGTTAAAGTGCCTGATCCAAAGGCAGTGATAAAGTGTGACCAGATAAATGGGGGGAAAAGAGAGACACCAATAAAAGAAGAAGCAAAAGTCAGATTATGGATTGCCTGAAGGATATACTAAGGATTTAGTACTTATTTCTAATGGCCACAGGAAACCTATGTAAGTTTTAAATAAAAGATATACATTTTCAAAGGATCTAGGGCAGGGAGGTAGAGAATGGTTTGAAAGAGGGAAAAACTAGAGGTTTACAGAATAGAGAGAAGAAAACCTATCAACAGGCCATGACATCAACATGGATTAGTACTCTAAATGCTAAATCTATGCTGAAGGCTAAAGCAAGTGGGCTCAGCTTGCACTTACTAGGCCATCAACTCTTTATTTAAAAAGAAAACAGATTTGATTACTTATTTATTTGAGAGAGACAGAGCGAGAGAGAGAGAGAGAGAGAGAGAGAGAGGCAGAAACATTGATTTGTTGCAATGATTTATGCTTCATTGCTCAAGTCTCATATGTGCCCTGACCGGAGACTGAACCCGCACCCTTGATGTATAGGGACAAAGCTGTAACAAACTCAGGTACTTGATTGAGGTCTCTCTACCATGTTCTTAACCTACATTCATAGAGAAGCATGTATCTGTAGACTCTCTTCTTTGCTGCAGTAAGGCCAATATAGTCAGCATAAGAAATCCTAATCATCCAGAAATTAACTCATTTCAGTATTTAGCTGGATGGTTAAATCATCCATAGTTGTCCTCCGTGCCCAACCATAAACGAAGTAAAATACCTAAGTTCCTCAGTCCTGGCAATGTCTTGATTTCGGATCTGGAGGAAAGTGGCTCAACTACAGTGATAGAAACCTGTGGTTTGTTAAGAGCTGACACAGTGCAAACAAACTGTTGATTACATCTTCCAAGAGTCTTACAGGGAGCTAATAAGCATTAGTGAATGTGCCAGTTGTGCATTCAAAAATGGAAATGGTAATGTGGCTCCGAAATTCTGTTGAAGCAATCTGTGCCTCTGAGTCCAAACACCTCACTCGGTGAATATCACCACAACTTTTTACTGGAAATTTCTATCTCTGAAGTAGAGGGATAGATGTTTCTACATATCCCCTCAGTTTTTACACTCTTCCTACTTCACATGTTAAAACACTTCACTGTGTTTCCCTCTGCTGTTGCATATTTTACGATTCTCACTAAACCTCTACTTCATTTGGTCGCTCACTAAAAGAAATTACCGTATGTACACAGAGATGGGCGTCCTTCCAAAGCAAGAAGATCTGCACCAGAAGGATCTCCCATGGTTTTCACCAGCAGCCCAACGACAAGAGGCAGAACGTGTTGGCAGAGATTTACCTACTTCTGGTACACTAAGGAAGTGAGAACACTGTTGTAAAGGGCAATTGGAATTGTTGCAGCTCTTAATCCAATAGCCTGTTCTGGAATGTGCTTTAATGTGTCTTTTGTCCACAATATGACCACTTAATTAGCTTTATTGGGATAGCTGGGATCTCCAGCAAGGCTATAACATTTTTGATGTGAATAAAATTCAATTCAATTTCTTATTTCATTGTATTATTTTTTTCAATCTCAGCTTAGTTTTATTTCATGCAGTAGGCAATACTGAAGCACCAGTGAAACCGAGAAGGCGGGGAGTGCCCAAAGGTCAGTACTGAAAAAATATTAGGGCATGCAATAAAGTGGCAACCATAGCAAAAGTCGTGATCCTAAGAAAGCATCTCTGGCAGAGCACCCTTGGTTTCAGCAACCATGCTCAAGCTGACACTTGGCAAGAAAGAAGATCAAAAAAGGCTGCATGGCTTTCACATTAATAGAAAACTGGTTGAGCAAGGATATGGCAGAATTTTGTGGGAGGACAGTCTTTATGGCAGTGAATCTAATAATCAGGTCACTGGCACTATGAGATCCCAGAGTGACGTCCTGTGAGAGGGTTCAGCACCTGGGGTAAATTACTGGAGAGCCACCTTGGCATCCAGGTAGGACAAGAAGGATATCTTGGGTGCAAATTCCATCACATGGCTTCTGGGGCTTTGCCCAAGGCTGGGGCCTCTCCAGCCTGCACAGTCTAGAGATGCCCCCTCACCTTGGGGTCTCCACTAACAGCAACGCTTTCCACGCTGGTGCTTCTCCAGTTAGTCCTCAATTTCCAGGAGGCCCAATGGGCCACCTTTTCATGTGCACCCCCTTCTCACTCTGCCACCCATTAAAAACTCTGCCACACTTTTCTGCCCACTACTGAGAGACCAGGGCTCTCCCACAAAGATCCAATATTTTGTTATTTCTAAAGAGCATTTAAAAACCATGTTGTGACTGCACCAGTCTGTCTATACATCTATAGCAACTGGCAACCCTCTCCCACAGAGTATAAGATCACAAATATTTTATGAATGAATACGTGATCATGGCAGTGATTTGTGTAATGGGATATAACTCAGGGGGATTTTGAGGATATGAAATTATACCCTAGTGAGAACCTTAGTTCAGGGACTTACTGGATTCCTTTGTCTTTTACATAATTTGTCAAATGCTTTCACATTTAATGAGTCTTGTCGGAATGCATCTGTTGTTCCAGGTGATAAATATTCTGTCATTTTACCTTTCAGTACTTAATTTCTATCAAAAAGGGTTTTTTGAAGTTAACTAAGGAATCAAGGACTTTCCATCGATAAAAGTCAGACTTAAAAACTGGTTCAGGCTTTAAATAACCAGCTCAGACTTAAGAATATATGACAGGAGGGTGAGGATCAACATGCAGATCTCAGAGTTCCCAGTGTGGTGGTCATGCCACTCTTAAATGTGTCTCCCCATTCTGATGCACTTGGTGTTCTTCTCAGAAAGTTCACCTTTCCTCTTCACAGAGTGAAGATCTGGGTTAGATTGAATCACATTGCCCTTACACCCACATAGCAGGCAGAACAGATTCTGAAAGAAGGGATTTAACCTGCATCTACATTGCTAAAAAATATCAGAACTACTTGCACAGATGAAAATGCAGATGTGCACACCTGCCAGGCAAAAATCAGCTGCTAGAGACGTAGCGTCATAGAAAAGTTGAGTTAGCAGGAGCCTCTTTTTTGACCAAGAAAACTTCTTTTGCTCTGCATGTACTTGGAAGCGATTATGACAGTAGAGCCAAGCACAGGGAGCATCAGTCTCCTCAGACAGTTCCCTGCAGAGCTCTGAATTCCGGTGACAGTGTTGTGAGCCCTGTTCCTCCAGCAGGAGCAGCACCCAGACCCATTCCACCCTGGACATGTCACTGAAGTGAGGCACTCATCACAGTCTCCATCCTAGTAGCTGAACTGCCATTTGGACCTGTTGGCAGAGTCCCTGCCTCAAAAGACAAGAAACATGGTCTGCAGGATGAGGGGCCAGACCTGGTGAGACCAAGTCTATGTGCCAGTCAGCATGAGGAACTGGTCCTGTGGAATAGAGGCATGGGCAAATTGCATGATTCTTCTACAGATATGTTAGGAGACTTGTCAATTTCTTAAAAAAACTATGGTTAGTATCATGACTAGGATAGCATAGGATTTACAGGACTATATGAAAAAAGTACCTTTGTTATAATTTTTTTCCTAAAACCTGACCATAGCATATTCTTCTCACTATTTCTATTCAAGGCTTTAAAAAGGAATGTACTTTTTCTCCAGGCACACATTACACACTTTTAAAAATGTAAATTCAAGGTACTTCAGTTTTGTATGTACTTTGAATGGGACTTATAAGAAATCAATTTGGTACTATAATTATGTATTTACATCCATTAAATGTATAACTTATTTTATCATATGTTATATAAATATATATGATTATATATAACTTACAATATATATATGAATAGTCTGGTGTATAATTGAATACATAAATATTTATTTATGTCCACTGATATTTATATATTTATATATAAAAATACCATTGTATATTTACACATTATATGTATACAGATATATATTGTATATGCATTTATAAATATATGCTGATATATTTATATACAGTGTATATACATATTTATATACAGTGTATATTTATATACAGAAAATATATTTATATCAGTGTATATTTATATTTAATATATCATATGTATGTGTACATACTATGTTTTATATATATGTATGTATGTGTGCATATATATATATACACATATATATATATATATGTATATATGTATATATGTATATATAATATACATCTAACCTGTCTATATCTCCTAATTTAAATTAGAATACTTTTAACATACATATGGTTGGGTCTATGAGAGTTTCTTTAACTCTCTTGATTAGTCACATTCTATCTGTTTCTTATTAATGACAGATTAAAGTTACCAGTTATAATCTTCTCTTTTCTACTTGTTCCACTTATTTTTAATTTTCTATTTTTAATTGTCTACTCAGTCTTATTTGAGCACACTTTTCTCCTTCCATTTTATCTTTTTCTTTTTGTTTAAGATCTTATACATCTACATCTAATTTAGTTCTAAATTTAGGGTTTAGCCCTGGTTGGCGTAGTTCAGTGGATTGAGTGTGGGCCTGTGAATCATGGGGTCATGGTTCGATTCCCAGTCAGGGCACATGCCTGGGTTTCAGGCCAGTTCCCAGCAGGAGACACAGGAGAGGCAACCATACATTGATATTTCTCTCCCTCCCTCCTTCCTTTCTCCTCTAAAGATAAATAAATGAAATCTATAAAAAGATGTCAGAAGTAACAATATATAACTCAACATTTCTTCAGGTCAAAGCACAATTATAATCAAAATTATAGAAAAAATAAACTTAGGGTTTATAATGAATAATAGTATATTCTCAATTCCTGGTAGTAGCCTTCATGCTACTGTTGTGATGTATTTTACATTCGTGCAAGATTTATTCAGAGTACATTGTTATGATTACATAAAGATTTTGTTTGCCTTTAGACCAATTAAAATAAAAATATATTTTCTTTAATCTCACATTTTCCATGTCTAAAACTTCATTTCTCTATGAAGGTGCAAGTTTCTCCCTTTCTTTTACCTAGAGTAAGCTGAAATGAAGCTTTTTAATGGTTTCCTTCAGAGTTTTCCCTCCCTTATTTATTTATTAATTCATTCACCCTTTCATTCATTCATTCATTCATTCACTCATTCATTTTGCAGAGAGGGGAAGGGACAAGGGAAGGGACAAAAGAATCATCAATTGGTTGTGTCAAGCTCATACTCACTGGGCACCTGACCCACAAATGGTGAATTTTCTCTGACAGAGAATTGAACCAGTGATCCTTCAGTTTGAAGGACAATACCCAAGCCACTGAATCACACTACTCTGGGATTTTTGTTATCCAAGAGTGTTAATTTTTCCTGTATGGATTCTTCTCGTCTCTCTCTCATGGTGGCTCCTTATGTAGTTTGGAAGTTGGATTCATGTAGTGTTTTGATGATTTCAATTTGAGTTTGGGTTCATTGTTGGCAAGCCTGCCATTTTTATGGAGCATCTCTATGCTCATGGTTGTGGAAGTGCTCCTAAGGAACAGCTTGATATTTGCTTCTGTCAGGGTGTCCACTAATCCGGACCAATTTTCATGTGTAATTTCCAGGCTGCGGTTCCTGCTCCCTGTAGGTGCTATTAATTCATCTCTGCACATTCTATAGACTGAGGTGGGCATTCCCGCAGGGAACTTTCTTTTTAATGCAAGGCACCTGTAGACCGAAACATTTCTTGCTGCTTCCTAGGACAAGTGCACAGAATTCTGTTGTATGCTATTTAGTTCTTGAACACATTTGCGTATTAAGCAGGTGCCTCAGTCCCAGCTGAATTCTCTCTTTTCTGGTCCTCCTCTAGATCTGAAAATATCAGTTTGGGGACCAAATATGAAAACCTTGTGCAGTCCCATGGCAAGAGCTTGTGTTTTCATGTTTGGAATGTTGTCTTCATTTCTGAAGCCTAAGGACGTTCATTACTCACTGTTAATAACATATAATTTTATTTTTTACAGTTGTATTATTTTGCTTCTGCATGATTCCTCCACCCATCATACTTAATTCTTTTTTAGCCAGCTGGATTGGCCACGTTGCTTGAGGGGGATAAAATGCAACTCCCATGTGACCAGAATTTTGGTGGCAGCTGAAATTCAGACTGTCCTCCCAATTTCTTTAAGAAACATACAGTTCAAAGTTTGTTGGATCTGTCACCTTATTTAGTTACTTGGTTTAACGATAAGGAATTTAGTGAGGAGGCCTTCCAGCCAAGATAGAGGTGTAGGTAGATCCACTTTGCCTTCCGGCACAACTAAAAGAAGGATGACAACAAATTTAAAACCAAAGAATAACCAGACCTGCCAGGAAACCAAAATATATAGAGGTCCCACAACTAAGGAATGAAAGAAGGGGCATTCACCCAAATCATTAGCAGGGGCATGGAGGTGGACAGAAGGGGCAGAGAGAACTTGCAGCAAGGTGGTGCTGGGAGGACTGTCAGGTGATGGTCCTGCTGGTGGACTGAGTGAGGCAGTGAGGTGGAGAATTGGCAGTCTCACATTTGTGTGCAGCCAAATTGGGAGGATCAGCTGGGGAGTGACACAGACCGTGCAATTAACGGTTTTGGTGTGGGGTAATAAAGACACAAAGTGTCTGACTGAAAACACCTGTAACAGTTCTGTCATTAGGAGAAACTCCTAGCCTCACAGTAGAGTTCCTTGGAGAGACCCACAGGATACTAGCATGTACACAGTACCACCCACCAGGGAAAAAGCTCTACGAGGCCCATATATGCCTGTGGGTAGCAGAGGAAGCGACTGAAAGTCAGCTGAGACCTGGGCGAGACCCATTGTTCTCTCTCAGACCCCTTACCCAAATACACCACCTAAGTGTAGCCAGGTAGGTTGCTTGAGCCTGGCGAGCAGCTAAGGCTCCACATCTAACTTGATAACAGGCACATTGAGAAGAAAAGATCACAGCTTGAGAAAAAATACAGCTAAGTAATGAAGAGATAGGTACTCTATCAGATGAACATTTCATAACACCAGTAATCATGATACTCACAGAAATGGTTGAGTATGATCACAAAATACAGAAAAAAGTAAAGGTTATGAAAAGTGAAATAAAGCAAAATGTACACTGATTCACAGTGATGGGAAGAAAATTGGGTCCCCAAAGAACGGTTTGGAGCAGAAGGAAGAAATAAACATTCAACCAAAATAGAATGAAGAAATAAGAATTCTTTTAATGAGGAGAGGCTTAGGAATCCCCAGGACAACTTTCAACATTCCTACATCAGAATAATGTTGGTGCCAGAAAGAGAGGGGGAAGGGCAAGAAATTGAAAATGTATTTAAAAACATAGTGAAGAAGATCTTTCCTATTCTGGCAAAGAAAAGGACATTTCCAGGAAGTCAAGGAAGCTCAGAGAGTCTCAAAAACAGCTGGACCCAAGGAAGCACATACCCAGGGTACATCATAATTATATCACCCAAGGTGAAAGAATGTTAAAAGTAGCAAGAGAAAAGGAGACAGTTCCCAAAAAAAGGACTTGCTATGAGATCATCAGCCTGTATGTCCAAGAAACATTGCAGGAAAAATGGTCTGGAAAGAAGTATTCAAAGTCATGAAAAGCAAGGGCCTACATCCAAGATTGCTCTATCCTGTGAAGCTATCATTTAGAAGGGAAGGGCAAATAAAGTGCAGAAGGGCAGATAATGTGCTTCCCAGATAAGGTCAAATTCAAAGAGTTCAGCATCACCAAGTGTTTGTTATATGAAATGTTAAAGGGACTTGTTTAAGATAAACAAGATCAAAAATACCATCAGTAAAATGACAACAAACTCACAACTCTCCACCACTGAACTTACAAAAAACAAACAAACACAACCCTCCCCCCCCAAAAAAAAACAAAAAAAGGAACTACAGAAATAACTAGATCAGGAACAGATTCAAAGAAATAGAGATCATGTTGAGGTTTATCAATGGGGAGGGAGAGGGGCAAATGGGGGGGGGATGCAAAGAATAAGAAGCATAAATGGTACGGACCAAATTGACAGAGGGAGTTTAAGAAAATTATGGGAATTAATAACCTAAAAACTTATATGTATGATGCACGGGCTTGAGCAAACATCGGGGAAATGCTGGGAGAAGGGGTACGTGGTGGAGGTAAATAAAGGGGTGAGGAGAATAGAACTGTAATAGCATAGTCAGTGCAACCTATTTCAAAAAGAAAGTTAGCAATATTTTATTTCTCTTCTAGACCACTTGACTGATTTGTGAATACAAGGCCACACCTAGCTTGACTTGTGCACCTTGCTGACCCCTGAAAGCAGTGTTAGCCAGTAATAAGGTTGGAGAAGAGACTCACTATCATCTGGAATGGCTTTGCATTAAGACCCTCTTTATCATTGGCCAAGTTTTTCTCATCTGTAAATCCAAGGTATTCTATTAAATTAACTGTAAGGTTGTTTCCTTGTTAAAAAATAACTATAAACATAAATCAAGATTTAAGAAACATTATTTGGTTGAGATACTATAATTTTGAAGTTGATAAACTAAGCAGATTGTAAAGAGAATTGTTAGACACCATATCTCTGCCTGGGTCTGGACGGAAGAAAACTGGCGAGATCCCATTTCTGCCTGTTTTCTTTTTTCCCTTCAGAGAGCCCATGGCAATAATTTAGGAATGTCTATAATTACTTATTTACATATCAGTCACTCACCTCAACTGAATTTCTGAAGAGGTCCAGGTTTCACTATTTCCTTGATTCTCAAAACTCACCAGGGATACAGGCTTTTTGTCCAGATAAACAATGATGCTCTTTTTTCTCACATTTGCCCTTTCAGATGGTGAGTCTTGAGTTTAGGTTGGGAAACAAGGTCATATTCCTGATATTGGAATGCCAGGTGATTAGTGTTTCTCATTTTCCACACTAGAACGTTCAGCCCTTACATACCACCCTCAACTCCAACAGGCTATAAATACACACAGCAAGGATGAAGCTAACCAGTTTCCTCTATTAATAAATACAAAATTATGTATTTCTATTTTTTGCTTCTTTTTATTGTTTTAAATTAGTTTATCCTGACAGTTCAGTTGCAGTTGTCCCCATTTTCCACCATTGCTCCGCCCTGCCCTGCCCACCACCCATCTCGCGCAACCAATTCTCCCCAAACTTGTGATTGTCCATGGGTCTTTTGTACATGTTCCTTGACTACACCCTCCCTCTTCTTTTACATGTTATTCCTCTCCCTGCTCTCCTCCCATTACTGTCAGTTTGTTTTATATTTCGATGCCTCCTGTTATATTTTGCTCTCTTGTTTGCTTTGTTGATGTGGCTCCCTTTATATGTGACATCTAATGGTATTTATCGTTCACTGGCTGGATTATTTCACTTAGCATAATGTTCTCCATTGTGTGAACATGTCACAAAGGGTAAGGGTTCCTTAATTTTTGGCCTGCATAGTATTTCATTGTGAAAATGTACACCAATTTTTGATGCACTCATTTACTGATGGGCACTTAAGCTCTCTCCAGCACTTGGTTATTGTAAATTGTGCTGCTGTGGACTCGGGTGTGCATAGGTTCATTGAATTGGTGTTTTAGTGTTCTTAGTGTATAATCCCCAGCTGTGGAATTACCATGTCGAGAGGCTGTTACATTTTTAGTTTGTTCAGGACATTTATACCATTTTCCCAAATGTGATCACCAGTGTGCATTTCCACTAACAACTAACAGGGTACTCGGATTTGCTTTGCTTCACATCATTGGCAGCACTGGTTGATTTTTTTTTCATGACAGCCATTGTGACCGGTGTAAGTGATGCCTCATTATTATTTTACATTGTATCCCTGTGAAGGCTATTGGTGCTGAGACTTGTTTCCCATGCATCTAGGCCCTCTGAATGTCCTCCTTGGAAAAGATCCTGTTCAGGCTCTTGGGCCATTTTTTTATTTTGATTGTTTTCCTTCTTGATGTGGAGTCATGTACATTCTTTATGTATTTTGGAGATCAAACTCTTGTCCAAAGTTTCATTGGCCAATTTGTTTTCCCATATGGTTGGTCCTCTTTTCATTTTGCTGATGTTTTCTTTACCTGTGCAGAAGCTTTTTAATTTGGAGAAGTCCTATTTGTTTATTTTTTCCTTTATAGTCCTTGCCCTAGCGGTGTTCTAGTGAAAATATTACTGTGTGGGAGATCTGAGATATTTCTCTCCATGTTCTCCTCTAGATCTTTTATGATGTTATGACTTATATTTATGTCCTTTCTCTATCCTGAACCTATTTTCATGTATGGCGTAAGTCCATGGTCTAGTTTCATTTCTTTGTATCAATATATCCAGATCTTGCAGCACCATTTCTTGAAGAAGTTATTTGTATTAAACTTTGTGCTCCTGCTCCCTGAAACTAATATTAGTTGAGCATAGAGACATGGCTTTATGTCTGGTTTCTCTATTGTTTTCCATTGATCTGTGTGTCTGTTTTTATAGCAGTACCAGACTCTTTTGACCTCAGTGGCTTTGTAATATAGTTTGACCTACAGTATTAAGCTCCCTCCTACTTTGTTCTTCTTTCTCAAAAATGCTGAGGCTATTTGAGGTCATTAGTAGTTCCATATAAGTTTTTGAGACATTTGTTCTCTATCTGTGAAATACATCGTTGGTATTTTAATAGAACTTATATTAAATTTATCAATTGCTTTGGATAGTATGGGCATTTTAATGATGTTAATTCTTCTAATGCATGAACACGATATATTCTTCCTTGATTTGTGACTTCCTTAATGCCTCTCTTCAGTGTTGTGTAGATGCCTGAGTACAGATTTCTATCTTCTTGGTTAGGTTTCTTCCTAGGTTCTTTATTTTCTTTGTTGCTACAATAAATGGGATATTTTCCTAATTTCTGTTTGTGATAAGTCATTGTTGGTGTAAACAGTGCCTTTGATATCTGACTATTATCTTTGTATCCTGTGGTTTTGCAAAATTCACTTATTAGGTTGAGTAGTTTTTTGATGGACTCTATTATAGAATTTTCTAGGTAAACTATCGTGTCATTTGCAAATAATAAGTTTTCCTTCCTCCTTTCCAATTCTGATGCCTTTTATTTATTTGTCTTGCCTGATTGGTTAGGCTAAAGCTTCCAATACTAGTTGAATAAATTTCACCACTAGTTGAAGTGGTGAAAGTGCACACCCTTGCCTTGTCCACAATTTGGGAGGAAAGGTTTTTGTTTTTCTCACTGAGTATGATGTTGGCTGTAGGTTTCCCAATCATTTCCATCTCTGTCAGGAACAGACAAGTTTCAGGTGGCTAAGAGGAAATGCCATGCATTGCTAGCTCTTGGCAATTCTCAGTTCTAATCTGTGTGACCTTGAACAGCCATCTCACATGGTGAAGCCTGTGCGATTTCTTCCCCATAATTATAGTGCAGATTAATGTTTCATGGGTAGAAAGTTCCTCGTAAGACTATGACTATGAAAAGTCTGTCACTTCTCATCTTGAAAAGAATGCCTAGACAGGAAAAATTAAGTCAATACCCACATTACACAAAAAAATCGACGGTACTTTAAAAAATATTGGTAGACTCCTACTTACCATGGATACTCCTTACCCTCCTCTGGCAATAGTCCCTGTTGGTCTGACGGTTTGGATGAACTCCAGACTTCAGTCTTCCTGCTGACTCATGGTGATGGTACTGAGCAGATGCTGGTTCTGGTCCCACACAGGGTGCAGTTGAGTTCATCTTAAAATGCGAGAACCCTGCAGAATGCAGACCTTCCATGGAGGCACACTAAAGAATTTGGTGGAATTCCTGACTCCAGCTATTTGAGGTGGAAACATCTCACACTTATTCACCTTCAAGACCATGTTCCCATCCTTCCCCCATTTTCTCTGCTCCGGGAAGATCTGCTAACTCTTATTAGGCCATTGCTCCCTATTTAGCACCACTCTGATTTTGCCTGTGGAAAGCACTGTGCTGTAAATATGTCACCTCATCTCACTGGGCTCCTGCTATTTCCTTTGAAATGTCAGCGACAGAGGAAAAAGCACATAATGTTCTCACAGGGATTACTGTGGGGGTAATCCAGGCAGCTTTCAGCTGACATTTAGCTGTGCAGACAGGGTTTCTGGATGTGCCGTGGCAGTTCATGCCAATTATATTTTTTCTGCCCACTACGAAGAATCTCCCACCACACACGTCTTGGCCTGTGTCATTTCTGTTTTGAAAAGCAAGTGGAAAACAACCTGTCAAGATATTGCGGAGAGCACCTCTGTGATCTTTGCAGTTGTCCTTGGTACTGCCACATTAGGAATTGCTGGAGAGAGCAGAGTCCCCAGGCCCACTCAGGTATCTGGGATGGTTCTGGTTGGACTTTATTATTGGACAATTTGTATGGAATACCTAGCACAAGTAGGTCCTAGTAGGGACAGTTAGCATAACTCTGTGAATGAAGCAGACAATTTTCCAGGGCCTCAGTTCTGCTTAGTGAATCAGTCATTCACAATAGATACCTTTTCCAGGTCTTGTCCTTTATGTATTAGTTACCTGAAGACCTGCCTACTAATAATGACAATGGGCACTCCTCAGGGTATGAAATATAACGGTGGGTGGTGCTTGGTTTTAGAAGAAGACCTCCTGTGTTGAGAGTACTCTGGCTGTGGCAGGAAGGATCTGGCAACAACGAGATCTTAGAGATCTGATTCCCAATGGAGGCCTGAACTCTAGTGTCTTCTAAACCAAGAGGACCGAATTAAGAGAAGAGTGGATGGGGCCCCTGCCCTCATGTCATGAGAAAGAGGCTGTGTTTTTCCCTAGGGTCCCAAACAAACCACAGTCCACTCCACCAAACCTACCCTTTCCCAGTGTCAACACTTCTCACCACCATCCTCCAGAATCAAACAGGACATGTGGTTAGGGCCTGCTCAGCCACCTATGTCTTACTTCAGTGTAGATGAGCAGGCAATGAACAGTTGGGGTAGGCAGTGTATAGATCTTCAGGAGAAATGTCACTAGAAAGAATAGACTCACAGGATGGCCATGCTAAACCTGTTGCATTGCCAAGACTGCTCCTCCCAGGACAGCCATACAAGTTTCAGGGTTGGCATTGGACTGTCCCCTAGTTGGCCACAGGCATTCACAAAGGCCATGCCCCCTCCCAAAGTTGCCCTGAGATGGTGCGTGGAAGTTGGATTCTTGACTCTGACACTGATGCCCAGCTTTCACTCCCCAAAGTCATGGCTTCTACATTAGGGACCTGGCCAGCTCAAGTGTAAGGGTTTGTGAAGCCCCTATATTTGTCCTTGGTCTGACTGAGGCAGGCATTCGCGTAGGTCAATGTCTCTACTTCACAGCATTTGTGCCAAGCCCACCTTCTTTCTGTGGATCTGTGGTGTAGAGTGCCATAGGATGTAACACCAGTAGGTGAGGGTACTGCAGCCAAGAAAAATTGTCTTGAAAGGGGTTATTCATGTGTAGGAATTCCCTAAAAGGTACAGCCTACATTTCTGTGTCTGGAAAGGCAAGTGGAAATCAGGTATGTGTTTAAATCTGTTTCTTTCTGATACCCCAGATCCACCTGCAGAGCTAGGACACGCTGCACAATTACAGGAAGTACCTGCTGAAGGGCCAGTCCCCCCTTTTTTTTACCTGAAGTCTTCATCCTGGGTAGCCATACCATAACACGCTACCAGAAGTCTGGATGCAGGCGTCTTTGCAAGGAGCAAGTCCTCAGGGAGCTGTTAAAAGAGTTTAATTACTCTACCTCCTTGGACAAGTGGAAGATGCAAGAGGCCAGTGACCTCAGACAATGCTGTGCTGAGGTGTGAGCTATCCCAGATGGATTTCAGTACCTGTGATCTTGAGATTATATTTCAGTGCCCAAGAACAGACGCATTCTGGGGCCTCCCCTAGGGATTGTTAATTCTTTTCCCTATAGTGTCCTACAGGTGGAAGTTAAAAAGTCACTGGACCTGTCAGATAGGCGTGGGCTTGCCCACTCAGGTTTTTAGGTAACTTTTGGAGGAAAATTTAGACCCTGCTACCTTTATGTATTCTGTGAGTTGGCTCACTGGGTGGCTCCAGGGGCAGTGCTTGTGAAATGTTAGCCCAAGCTACCTGGATTCAAGTGTTGGCCATCTCAGCTGGGTTCCCCTAGGCATTGAGTGAGGGCAACAAGGCCCAGTTGCCCAGATGTCCTTGGAGGGTTGGCTTACCTGTGCTTCAGCAGAATTTTTCAGGGAAAGACTTGACCATATCCTGGGATTTCATTTGTGAGCTGGCTCACCTGAGTTTCCAGAGATATTTTGTGGGAATTTAATCTACTCTACTGGAGATTCCTGTAGAAGGTGTCAAGGGGGAAACTGTTGAGAGCTATCCATTCTGATTTTGTGAAATATAGGCTTGTGTGCCATGTTCTGAGCTGATTTAGAAGTTCTTGGGGACGTGAGGGCCTAAGAAGTTAGAACTTTTTCTTCTGGCAGTGGAGGAGCCCCTACCTTCCTCCTTTCACCTTGCTTGCCCCACATAGATGACAGGTTAGCCAATGATGGGTAAAATCCCTCAAAGCTCTGAAGGAACAACCTAAGACAGGCCCTGTGTCATTGGACCATCAGGGAAGGACTTAAGCGTCTTCAGAGCAGGAGTAGAAAGACCCTAACCCCTTAGCTTTGTCATAGCCTAAGTCCTCAGGCTTTCTGCAAAAGTTTCCTAGTCTCTTGGCTGCTTTTCTCTCCCTGCCTGACTCAACCAGGGAGCTATGCCAACAGGGTTGTACTGGATCAGGTGGCTCAGGGGGCAAATCTGGCCAGAGAAAGAATATAGTGTTTCCGTTGAGAACTGCTCTGACCTGTTGCTAGGAAAGAAATATTTGAGATAAAGACAAAAGTGGCTACAGTAAAGGCCTGTGTTTTTTCCAACTCTCAACTGTAAATGCTGTCATTAGCATATTGAGCACTGGTTGAGGCTATTTATGATCGCATGATATGTCTCTGAGCTGAACACCATAAAGATTCATAAAAGAAGGTACTGAGGATCTTTCTCCTTTGATGGATGGGTCACCTATCCTCCTCCCCAAAAATCACATGTTGGGCACTTTTTTTCCTCATCTGCCACTAGCAATGGACTTCCTGGTGCGAAGAACAAGTAGATGGGCCTCAGAAGCCCAAAAACGATGGTATAGTACTCCAACCACATCAACACAGGCATAACACTGGGAAACTTGAGAAAAAGAGAACTTCACTTGGAATCCAAAACGCAATTGGATGGAACACAGAAATTCCTGAACAAAGGGATGCAGTTCAATACTCCAGTAATAAAGGTGTGAAACTCAAAACCCTAAGAGTGAAAGGATGGAAATTGGAAACTTCAGGAAAAGGTGGTGGAACACAAAACCCACAAAAAAGGCTTAGATGGAACTGAGAAGAACAAGAGCAAAGGGGTGAATTTTGAATCTCCAACAACAAAAAAAAAGGATTACTCTTGAAATCCCAAGAACAAGACAATGTAATTCAGAAACCTCAGACCATGGACATGGAAATTGAAATCAGAAGATCAATGTGATGTTATTTCAACACAAGAACAAGAAATGGATATCGGAGTACCCAAACAAGGTAACGAACACACATGGACACACACACACACACACACACACACACACACACACATGTGGCTAGAACTTAGAACCTAAGGAAAATAAGATTCTATTTCAATGCCTGAAAACTATGACAATGTAGTCCAACCCCAAGAATAAATAAATAAAATTGGAAATTTTGAGAAAAAAGGGATTGAACTAGGAATCCAAAACAAAATTGGATGGAACTCAGAAGGCCGAGAACAAGGGGATAAAACACAAAACCCGATTAAAAGTGGGATGGAACTCAGAACCCTGAGAAAAAGCCAAGTCCCATTCAGAGTCCCAAGAAGAGTGTGAAGGAACTCAGAACACCAAGAACACAGAGATGAAATTGGAAACCTCAACATGGGGATTAATGTGTGAATCCCAAGAACAAAGCAAAGGAATTAAGAAACCTGAGAAACAGGAGATAAAAATCAGAATATCTAGAAGTAGGTGATGAACTGAAAAACCTCGAAAACAAGGTGATAGAGCTCACAGCTTGTGAATAAGGAGATGGGGCTCAGAAGCCCCCAGACAAGGGTATTGGACTCCAACCACAAAAACAAGGGCATTAAATTGGGAACCCTGAGAACAAGGGATTGAACGACGAATCTGAAACACAATTGGCTGGATCTAAGAAAATCCACAGCAAGGGGATGGAACTAAGAATGCCAAGAGAAATAGATTGGAATGAAGAATTCCCAGGAAGAGGCAAGGGATCTTGAATTCCAAGTACAAGAGAATGAAATTCAGAACACCAAGAACATGGGGTTGGAATTTGAAAGCTAACAACAGTCAGGGAATCCCAGGAACAAGGCATTGGACTCAGATATCCGAGAACAAGGGGATGGAAATCAGAATTCCTAGAACAAGGGGATTAGCTGAACAACAGAAAAGGAGGGGAATGGAGCTCAGAACGCCAAGAACAAGGGGAAAGAACTACAAAACTGAAGAACAAGGTGATGGAACTTGACACCCCAGCAACAAGGAAGTGGAAATAAGTATGTCGAGAACAAGGGAATGAAATCAAAGCAAAGAGAATACGTGAAGAAAATTGGAACCCTCAAAGGAGGGGATGGAACTACAGATCGCACAATGCTGGATGGAAATCAAATGCAGAGAATCAAGGGACGGAGCTTAAAACCCAGTAAAAAGGGTCTAGCACTCTGTAACTTGATTAAGAGGGAAGGAATTTACAATCTCTAATACAGGAAAAAGAAAGTCTGAAAACTAAAGAAAAGGATATGGAATTTAAAACCCAAACGAAGGGATGAAACTCAGGACCTGAGAACAACTTGCTGGAACTCAGAAGCCCCCCCAAAAGGATACATTACTTTAACACCAAGAACAAGGGCATTAAACCAGAAGTCCGAAACACTATTGAGTTTAACACAAAGAACCAAAAACAAGGGGATTAAATTCTGCACCTGAATCACAATTGGATGGATCCCCAAAACCTGAGAGCAAGGGCACGGCATTAAGAATCTCGAGAAAAATATAACTGAATACAGAACCCCACAAAAGAGGCAAGGGATTCTTAATTTTAAGTACAGGTGGATGGAACTCAGAACATCGAGAACATGGGGGTGGAATTCAAAACCCCCCAAACAAGAGGATAACCTCAGAATACAAATATCAAGGTGATGGAATTCAAGCCTGAGAACGAGGGGATGGAAACAAAATACCAAGAACAATGTGGTGTTATTTGAAAGCACAAGAACAAGTGGAGGATCTTGGAAGACCAAGATGAACTCAAAAACACCAAAACAAGGGGATGGAACTCAGGATGCCAGGAATAAGAGAATGGAACTCCAAAATGCAAAGCAAATGTGAGGAACAGGAAACCATAAGAAGGTGAAAAAACTTGTTATGGCAAGAATAAAGTGATGGAACATGAAACCGTGGCAACAAAGAGATGGAAATAAATCCTCAAGAGCAAGGAGATGGAACTTGAAACATGAAAAGCAAGTGAAGGAAAACAGAATCCACAGAACAAGAGGGTGGAACTACAAATACCCTCCAAATTGGATGGAACTTAGAATCCTGAGAAAAGGGTATCAAACTCCACACCTGAGAAGAAGCATGTAGAACTCAGATCCCAGATTAAAAGGAAAGGAGTTTAGAGTCCCTAGTACAGAGAAATTAAACTCTGAAATCCAATAACAAGGGAAAGGAATTCAAAACACCAGCCATGCCCATCAGTAAATGAATGGATCAAAAAACTACGGTGCATTTACACAATGAAATTCTATGCAGCAGATAGAAAGAAGGAACTCCTACCCTTTGCAACAACATGGGTGAAACTGGAAAGCAGTATGCTGAGTGAAATGAGCCAGACAGTGAAAGACAAATACCACATGATCTCACCTTAACAGGAACCTAAACAACAAAATAAACAAGCAAGCAAAATACAACCAAAGACACTGCAGTAGAGAATGGGCTAACAGGGACCAGAGGGGAGAGGGAAGGGAATTTCAGGGGAAAAGGGGGAGGATCCATGGGAACAAGTACAAAGAACACATAGACAACAACTTAGGGAGGGTGGAAATGAAAGTGAGGTGGAAAACATTGGGGGGGGGGTTGGGCTGGGATGAGAGTAAAAGATAAAAAACTGTACTCGAACAACAATTAAATACATTTTAAAAATGCATTTATTGAAAAAAAAAGCCCACCAGCCACAGGTGATGAAACTCAGAGTTCCAAAAACAAGAAGATGGAGCTCAGAAACCCAAGAATCAGGTAATGAAAAGTAGAATTTCAAGAGCCATGTGATCTTATTCAAACCCCAGGAACAAGGGCAGAAATGTGTATTTCCAAGAACAAGGGTGTGGACCTCAAAACCCTAAACCAAGCTGATGGAACAGGGTAATCTGAGAAGAAGGGGATGAATCTCAGAACACCAAGAAATAGGGAATTGAACTTGAAAACCCAAAACCTTTTGGAAATAACCTGAAAAAAAACAAAAAGGAATGGAACTCAGTACCGCAGGAGCAAGGGTAAGGAACACACAATCTAAAGATCAAGGGGAAAGAATTTACAGTCTCACAAATTAGGAGATAGTACTTGCAAACCAAACAACAAGGGGATGGAAATAAGAAACAAGAGAACAAGGGGATGAAACTCAAAAATACCAAAAACCAGGGTGTTGAGTTCAAAACCAGCCACATTCAAAATACATGAAGGATCCCAGAATCCAAAGAACAGGGATATAAGGACAATTCTCCAAAAATAGTGCAATAAACTCAGAACCCTGAAAAAGAATATGGGGAACTCAAAAGAGCAACATAAAGAGGATAGAACTTGGAACCTAAAGATCAAGGGTTAAGAACATGAAATGCCAAAAAAAGAGGGGGGCAGGAAATCAAAACAGACAAAATAGGATGGAAATTAACAATACCCCCCAAAGAAGAGGGTGTAATCAGAATAGTGATAACAAGGGTATAAAACTCCATCCTAAACCACAAAGGAATAAGAATGAGAAACCAGAAAATAAGAGCAAGGAACTCGAAATCTGAAGAACAAGAACAAAAGACACAGAATCTCAAGAACAAAGTGGATGGAACCTGAAACCACATCAAGAGATATCCTATGGGAAACTGAAACCACTCAGAAACCGATGACCAGAGGATTTACTTAGAAATGCCAAAAAAAAAAAAAAAAGAGGAAAAAGTGAAAGCAACTGAAACACCGAGACCACCCAGAAGGAACACAGAACCCTAGAACAAGGAAAAAGAACTCAGAATCTCAAGAACAAAGGTTTGAATGGATAAACTCCAAAACAAGCGGATGCATCATAGACTCCCAAGCAAGGTAAAGGGACTTGACAACACACGAGGAAGGGTAAGGAACTCTGAATCCCAAGAACAAGAGGATGGAATTCAGAACACTGAGAACAAAAGGATGGAACTTAATTCTCCAAGAACAAGTGGAATGTCCTCGAAATCACAACAAAGGGATTGAACTCAAATCTCCAACAACAAGAGATGGAACTTGATCCCTGAAAATGGGATGGACCTAATCACCCCAAGAACAAGACAATTGAACTCAAAAGCAAACCAAAAATGGGGTGAAGTTAGAAAACTTGAGGTGGAGGGGATGGAACAGAGAAACCTGAGAACAAGGGGAAAGAACTCGGTGTCCCAAGTAAGGGGGGTATAACTCAGAATCCTAAAGACAAGCAATGGGCCTGCGGACACTTAGGACAAGTTGATGAAATGTTAAACCCAAAGAACAAGGTGAAGGACCTGAAATCCTCTTAACTAGGAGATGGAATTCAAAACTCTCAGAACGAGAAGAGAGAAACCAGAACACCAACGACAAAAGAAGGAAATTGACACCACAACGACAATGGGATCGAATTGACAAACCCAAGAACACAGAGATGAAACTCAATGCCCCAGACTATGGGGGAGCAATTAAGAATCCCCAAAAGAAGGAGACAGAGCTGGAAACCCAGAAAACAAGCAGATGGAACAGCACTACAAAATGACCCAGCCGGCCAGGCTCCACAGCCTGAATTAAAAACCAGCCCTCCAGATTTCTTCCACCCACGTGCTGGCTTCTATAGGAATTTCCAGAAGAGTAGGCTAACCTTCCCAGGAGCAGTGTCTCTGGAACCACAGGTGAGCCAGCCCACAGTTCAAATCCCTGGAGCTTGAGCTGCTATAGTCTAAAAAAAAAAAAAAAAAAATGCTGCTGGAAATGTGGAAGAGCCAGCTAACAGAGGATATCCATGTATCTGGGGCTAAACCCCATCTCCAAAAGAGCACCTCGGGAATCCCTGGTGAGCAAGTTGACAGAGGATATCGCAGTAGCTGTGGATAACCTCTCCGTCAACAATACCGATGGGAATGCAGGTGAGCCAGCCCAGAGAGAACATTATGGCACCTGGAGCTAATTTTTCTTAAACACTGCCTCTGGAGAACTGGTTGAACCAGCCCATAGAGGATATGCAGGTATCTGGGGAAAGCCTTTTCCCAAACAATTCCTCAGGTCACTCGCCTCAGGTAGCTCACATTTGGAAGTCCACGTAGCTGGGATTCAACTATCACCAAATGAAATCTCTGGAATCTCAAGCACAGGACACTATTTACAGGACACAGAGAACATCCCAGTAGGTCTGCATATCCTTTTCCAATGCAATACCTCTGAATACTGCATAGGTCAGCTTACAGAGGACATCCTGTAAGTGTGCTCAGTGCTATTTTGCAGTATCAAGCTTGAGATGGGAACCCACCAGCCACACTTCTGGCATCCAAACACCATGAACAAGAGGATAGAAAACTATACCCAAGAACAAGGGAATGGAACACTACTTCCAAACAGCACTCCTTGCCAGCCTCAGAGGGCTGAATTTACAGTCAGCCCTTCAGTGGTCATCTAATAGGGGCTCTTTGCCAGAAACTCACTAGTAATTGCAGATGAGAAACAAAAGTGCCCACCATGTGATTTGTTTGGGGAGGAAATGTGACCGCCCATCAGAGAAGAAAGCTCCTCAGTACCTTCCTTAATGCGTTTTTATGGTGTTCAGCTCAGTGACACGTCAGGTGCACATAAATCTCCTCAACCAGTTCTCAAAAGGCTAATGACACTATTTACAGAACTGAAGAACCACAGGCATTGTCTGTGGTCAGGATAAGCTTTAACTCAAGAGTCTGTTTCCTAGCAAGGAGGCAGAGCCTCCTTTTCTCAAAGGAAACAATGCATATTCATTCTGTAGCCAGGTTTGCACTCTCAGCCATCTGCTCCAGTACATAGTTCCCAGGCTGAGTCAAGCAGGGAGAGCAAAGCACCCAAGAGACTAGGAGACTTGTACAGAAAGCCAGAGTACACAGGCTATGACAAAGCCAAGGAGTGAGGGTATTTCTGTCTCTTCTCTCGGGACCCCTAAATCCTTCTTTGATGGCCTATGGCAAAAATGCCTGTCTTAAGTTGTTCTCTCCTATTTTGAGAAATCTTACTCATCATTGGCTAAATGATTATCTTCTCAAGCCATGCAGGGTGAAGAAGGGGAGGTAGGGGCTCTGCTCCTGCCAGACGCCAATGTCCTGTCTCTTAAGTGGCTCATGTCCTGAAAGTCTTTTCACTTAGTTCTAGCTGTGACAGAAGCCTACATTACCTGAAATCAGTAGGGACAACTCCCAACAATCCTCCACTTGCCATCTTCTCCAGGAATCTCCAGGAGAGTAGACTAATATGCACACAAAATCATCATCGGAAATTCTGGTGAGCTGGCTCACAGATGATATCTCTGGAGTGGAGCTAGTTTTTCCACAAACAAGGCTGTTGCCGACTCAGTTTAGCCAGCCCACCAGGGACATCAGAGCATCTGGGGTAATTATTCTCAAACAATGCCCATGAAAACCCAGCTGGGCCGGCCAATATTTGCCATCCAGGTAACTTGGGCTAGTTTTGTTTTGTTTTGTTTTGTTTTTTTGCAAACACTGAGCCTGGATCGACCCAGCAATCCGATTCACAGAGGCTAAATTCTCCCCCAAATTCGGTAAACACCAGGGTGAGCTAGCCAACATGAAGCATCTCTGTAGCTGCAGCTAACCATTCCCCAAGCGATGCCTCTGGAAATCCTCATGTGATAGCCCACAGGGCACATGGAGTTAACGTTTCCCCAAATGTTGCCTCTGGACAGCCGCCTGAACCACCTTATAGAGGATTTCTTGTAACTGGGACCAAAGCTCTTAACCAGGAGCACGCTCAACAGTGGATTGCTCCAGACACACATTTGATATTATGGGAACCAAGAATAAGTGATGGAAGACAAAGCCCCCAAATCTGGGCAATGAAACTCAATAATGAAAAAAACAGTAAGGAACTCAGAATCCTAAGAACAAGAAGATGAAGCTCCCTACCTTGAAACAATGGGATGGAACTGAGAACCCAAGGAAAAAGGGAAGGAAATCTGAATCCCAAGAATTAGTGGATGAAATTCTGAACCACAAGAACAAGAGGATGTAACATGAAACATCATTAAACAAGGGGATGGACCTAAGAACCCTTAGAAAATGTCGATGGAGCTGGATACCCCAAGTAGAAGGCGAGGGCACCTATAATCCCAAGAAAATGCAGATAGAACTCACATGCTCAAGAAGAGGGGCTTGGAACTCAGAACCTTGACAATAAGGGGGTGGAGGTCAGTATCCTATGATAAAGAGGACTGACCTGGAAACTCCCCAAATGTGATGGAATTATAACTCTGAGAATATGCAGATGGAAGGGAGATCCCTGGAAGAAAGGAAAATAAAGAATTGAAGTCACAACCTGAAACAGAAGTGGCTGCATCTCAGAAAATAAAAAACAAGGTAATGGAATTTGGATTCAGAAGAAAAAGGCATGGAACTCAGACTCCAGAAAAACGCTAGGATTTGAAATCCCAAACAGGGGGAGTGGAATTCAGAACACTGATAACAAGAAGATAGAACTAGAAAAGCCAACAACAAGGAGATGAAACTCGAAATCCCAAGAACATGGTGCTGGAACTCAGGAACATGAAAAGAGATCCCAAGGACAATGTGTTGTTATCAGGAACCTCAATATCCAGGACAAAAATTGAATACCCCAAACCAAGGGGTTGGAACTAGCAATCCTTAAGGCAAGACCATCGATCTCCAATCCCTGAGAACAAGGGTGAAGGAACTGGAAAACCCCAGTAGCCAGGAAAGTCTCATGGTATACCAAGAACAAGTTGAAAGTACTTGGAATCTCAAAGAAGGAAATGAAACTCCGAAACCTGAAAACAACTGTAGGGAATCCCAACCAAAACAAAATGATTGTGAAAATGAGTAACTAGAGAACAAGGAAATTGAACTCGAAGCCAGAAACACCATTGGATAGAGCTTAGAAGTCCAAGAATAAGGGAAAACACCTCAAAACAATGCATTTGGAATGGTTTCGTAGTACAAGGTAATATAAGTCAAAACACTGAGAACAATGGAGTGAAATTTGAAACTCCAACAATGAAACGTTCAGAACCCTGAAAGCAAGGGTCCATACCTACTCAGAACCCCGAGACCCAGGGGAGGATTTGGGAATCCCAACTACAGGGGAATGGAACTCAGAAACCTCAGAAAGAGGAGAACAAAGAGGAAATCCCAAGAGCAATAATGGAGACCCAAAGAGCAAGGCCATAAAATTGAATATCCTGAGGACAATGTGATGGGATTCAGAAACCTGATAACAACGGGATGGAACTTGAAACGCCAAAAACAATGAGATGAAAATAAGAACCAAAATCACAAGGGGATAGAACTCCAAACCCCAGAAGCCAGATAGTGGAATTTGAAACCAGAAGAACAAGTGAAGGAACCCAGAATTTCGAGAAGAAAGCGACAGAACTACAAAAACTCACACAAAACGGAATGAAACTCAGTATATGAGAAGAAGTGAATGTAACTTGAAAGCCCAGGACCAAGCAGAAGAAAAATGGTACACCGAGGTCAAGGAGATGAAACTGTGAACAATGTACACAGTTGTAGGAAACTCCAACCCCTACTACAAGGGCATGGAAATGGGAAACCTGAAACCAGTCATGTTGAACTTGGAATCAGAAACACAATCTAATAAAACTGGGTAGTCTAAGACCAAGGGCCTTAGAGTCCAAGGGGATGGAACTCAAATGCACACCAAGGGGACGCACCCCAGAGTCCTGAGAATGAGGCGATGGAGCACAGAAACCTGAGACCCAGGGGAAGGAAATTAGAATTCCAAGAGCGATGTCATTTTACTCGACTCCCCAGAACAAAGACAGGCAAGAACAAGGGGATAAAACTCGAAAAATCAAAAACATAATGAAAGAACTGAGAAAATTGGAAACCAGTGGATGAATCTCAGACCTGAGAACAAGGGAATGCAAATTAGAATCCCAAAAATGAGGAAGTGGAACTCGAAGCTCCAAGAGCAAGGAGAAACAATTCAGAACATGCAACTACCATGATTACAGTACGTGATTTTAAATGAAAAGAACTAGAGAAGGTAATCAGAATCTGCAGTACAAGATGGTGGAACTCAGAAAGCTGAGAAGATGGAGATTGCCAGGGACTCCCAAGAACAATGTGATGTGATTCTGAACGCCAAAGACAAGGGGAAAAGCTTGAATACCAAAAAAAACCAGTGGATGGAACTAGGAAGCACGAGAGCAAGGCAATGGAACTCAGAATCCTGAGAACAAGGGGTGAAACTTCAAAACCCCAGGAAAAGGGGAAGGGACATGGAATCCCAAGAACAGGGGAAACATAGTAGGAATCTCGGGTAGAAGGGGATAGAACATGAAAGCCCAGCAACCAGGACATGGAAGTAACAAAACCGAGAACAAGTGATAAAATTCTAACCCTGAAGAAGTGAAGGAACTTGGCATCCCAAGAATGAGGGAATAGAATTACAAATGGCCCCACATTTAATCAAGTTCAGAACACCGAGAACAACAGGATGAAATTCAACTCAGCAACAAGGGTATAGACCTCAGAACTCTGGTTAAATAAGAAGGAATTTGGAATCCCTAGTAGAGGGGGGTGGAAGGCAGAAAACTAAGAACAATGGCTATGGGATATAAAGCACCAACAATGAGATGGAACTTTCAGAACACTGAGAACAAGGCTATGCAGCTGAGAACCCTGAGAACTAGATATAGAATTTGGAATCTCAAGTACAGAGGAATGGAACTCTGAACCCCCAAAAGAAGGACAATGAGTTGGAAACCCCACAAGAAGTGGTGAAACTCAGAGTTCCAAGAACAAGAAGATGGAGCCCAGAAACCAAAAATCAGAAAATGAAAATGGAAATTCCAGGACCAATTTCATTTTAGTTGAACTGCAAGAACATGGGCAAGTACTGGGAGTCCCAGAATCGAGGATATGGATCTTAAAAACCAAATTCAAGGGGAATGAACTGGGAAAACCAAGGGCAAGGGTTTGCATCTCAGAACCACGAGAACAAGTGGATGAAACTCAAAAACCCAAGAACAAGGAGAAAGCACACGGGAATCTAAAGAACAGGGAAATGGAACTACATAACCCCCCCAGTAGAAAATGGAATTCTGAGTCCCAAGATCCTGACGAAGGTAGACAGAGTCCCCAAAACTAGGGGATAAAACTTGAAACCTCCACTTGAAAGGGAGTGGACATGGAAAATGAAAATAAGAGGATGGATATCAGATCTCCAAAAACAAGGATATGGATCTCCAACCTCAGTAACAACCGGTTGGAAGTCAGAAACATGAGAACCACGGGATAGACCTCTGGACCTGAAACACAATTGGCTGGACCTCATGAGCCAGAGAACAAGGGGGTGGATCTCAGAATCTGAAGTGAAAGACTGGAAATCAGAAACTGAGGAGAAGGCAAGAATTCAGAATCCCAAACAGAGGGATGGAAGTCAGATCACTGATAACAATGAGATGCAATTGAAATCCCCTATATCAAGGGAGTGGACAACTCAGAATACCAAGAGCAAGGTAGCGGAACTCAGAATCCTGAGAACAACGAGATGGAAAGTGGAATCCCAAGAACAATGTGATCATATTCAGAACTCTAAAAACAAGGGACTCACTTGGAAAACCCCAAACAAGGGGAAGGAACTAGGGATCCTGAGAGCAAGGCACTGGAATTCAAATCTCTGAGAATGAGAGTGATGGAACTTGAAAACCCCAGAATCTTAGGAAGGATCATGGAGTCCAAAAGAAAAGAGGAAAGTACTCAGAATCTCAATAACAAGGGGATTGAACTCGGAACCCCAAGAACAAGGAGATGGAAAAATGAAGCATAAATGAAAGGCGGTTCAACTCTAAAGCCCAAAACCAGTGAATGGAATTCAAAACCACAGTTACAAGCAAACTAACACAAAATCTCAAGAAGAAGGAGATAGAAGTACAAAACCTGCAAAAAAACAAAATGGTGGAATTGAAACCCTGAGAACAAGACGATGTAATTTGAAATTCCAAGAGTAGGGGGAAGGAACTAGGAACACCACAAGGAACTAAATGGAACTCCAAAGCCTGAAAACAAATGTAGGGAACTCCAAAAAAAAAAAATCTTTCAGGAATGGCTAACTGGAGAACAAGGACATTGAACTTGAAATCAGAAAAACAATGAGACAGGACTTAAAAGTCCATGAACAAAGAGATGAGAGTCACAATGGCAAACAGGGGATGAAACTCAGAGTCCAAAGTACAAGGTGATTGAGCTCGGAAAACTAACAAACAGAAGAAGAATATTGAATTTCCACTGCAATATCAGTTAACCAAACCCAAGAAAAAGAGCTGGATCTCAAACCCCAGGAATAAGGAGCTGAAACTCTGAACCCAGAGTACTTTGTGATGGAAGTCAGAAACCTCGGAAGAAGGATATGGTAAAGGACTTACCAAGAACAAAGATATAGAATTCAGAAACTGGAGAACAAAAGAAATGACCTGGAAACACCAACAAAACTGTGATGAAAATTGGAAATCTGAGAAACCTGGAAGGAACTCCAAACCCTGGAAGAAAGAAAAAGAACTCAGAAAACCGGGAACAGGAGGACAAAGTGAGAACCCCAAAGTCAACAGTAGGGAGAGCGGAATCCCAAACAAGGTGACTGATCTTGGCAACACAAGCAATAGGGAAAGGAACTTGGAATCACAAGAACAAGAGGATGGAACTTGGAAGACACAGAATATGGGGCCTCAATACTTCAATGCACATGGAACACTTTGAAAGACAGACCACATAATAGAACACAAAACAATCTTTAAGAAATTCAAGAAACTTGAAATTTATCAAGCATTTTCTATGACCACAAGGAACCAAAACTAGAAACTAACCTCAAGAAAAAACTCAAAATCACAGAACTAATGGAGTATGAATAGCACACTACTAAACAATGAATGGGTCAATTATGACCCATTTCTTTAAGGAAGAAATCGAGAAGTTTCCCAAAACAAATGAAAATGAACAAGGGGATTCTTCCACAAGGATACAATAATTATGGGGATGATGAAAGAAAGTCAGTTCTGAGAGAAAAGCTCATAGTGGTACAGGTCTACCTACATAAGATAGAAATACTTCGCATCAACAACCTAACCATCCACTTACAAGAACTGGAGAAAAAGCAAGAAAGACAGCCCAGAGTAAGTAGAAGGAAGGAAATAACCAAGATTAGGGCAGGATTAAATGACACAAAGACAAACAGAATAATTCTAAGTATCAAAAAATCCAGGAGTTGGTTTTTTGAAAAGAAAAAAAAAATGATGACCTTTCAAGTGTATTCATCAAGGAAAAAGAGAGAGGACACAAATAATTACAATCGGATATGAAATTTGGAGAGATTACAACTGATACCAGAGAAATAAAGGTTTCCTAAAAATTAGTATGAAGAACTATATGCCAAGAAATTAGAAAACCCAGGTGACATGAAGAAATTTCTAAAAATATATAATCTCAAACTGAATAAAGAAGCAGAAAGCCTGAACAGACCAACAAGAGCTTATTAAATGGAAGCAGTAATGAAAAAACTCCAGATACACAAAAGCCCTGGACCAGACTCTTCACTGGACAATTTTACAAAATATTTAAGAAAGAGGTAACTCCTATGTTTCACAGACTTTTCAAAGAAGTCCAAGAAGATGGAAGACTCCCAAGCTCTGTTGATGAAGCCTACATCATCCTAATCCCAAAGCTAAATAACACAACAAAGAAAGAAAACTTCAGGCCAATATTGCTGATGAACATGGATGCCAAAATTCTCAACAAAATAATGGCAAACCTTATTTCATAATATCCAGTACCACACGTGTTATACAGTGGTACTCACCACAGGGATACAAGGATGGCACAGTGTTTATAAATCAATAAATGTAATACATCACATAAACAAATAAAAGCGTATTATCATATCAATAAAGGCAGTAAAACTTTTTATAATGGAGAGCTCCCAATTATGATAAAAATGCCAATCAACCTGTGATTAGAGAGAGCATAACTCAACATAACAAAGACTACACATAAGAAACTTACTGCACACATCATGCTCAGAAGACAAAATCGTAAAGCTTTCCCACTATGATCAGGAAGAAGACAAGGATGTCTGCTTTCACCACTTTTATTCAACATAGTATTGGAAGTCCTAGCCACAACAATCAAACAGGAAAAATAAATGAAAGGCATCCAGATTGTTAAGGAGGAAGCAATACTGTCATAATTAGCATATGGCGTGACAGTACAAACAAAAAATCATATAAAATACACCAAAAAAATGGATAAACCTAATATGTGAATTTGCAACACAGCAGGATAAAAAAAAAATCAATATCCAGAAATCAAAGGTATTTCTGTACATCAACAATAAAAAATTGGAAACAGAAATGAGGAATAATATCTCATTTGGCATAGCAACATGAAAAATAAAATACCTAGGAAGGAAATTAACCAAGGATGTAAAATACCTGTATTCAGAAATCTATACAGCACTGAAGAAAGTATTCAAGAAACACACAATCAAGTGGAAGTATGTACTATGTCCATGAACTGGAATATTGCAATTATCAAAATGCCCATACTATGCAAAACAATTTATAGATTCAAGGCAATGCCTATTAAAATACCAATGACATATTTTATAGGTATGCAGCAAATATTTCAAACACATATGTGAAGACATAAATGACCCTGAATAGCCACAGCAAATTTGAGAAAAAAGAACAAAGTAGGACGAATCACAATACCTGATATAAAACAGTATTATGAGGCCACTATAATCAAAACACCTGGTACTAGCATAAGAAGAGACACGTGCACTAATAGAACATAATAGAGAGCCCAGAAATAAACCCAAATGTCTAGGGTCAATTAATATTTGACAAAGAGAGCAGAAGCATGAAGTGGAGTAAAAATAGCCTCATCGACACATGGTGTTGGGAAATCTAGACAGCTACAGCAAAAAAAAAAAAAAAAAAAAAACAATGAAACTAGATCACCAACTTACCCCATACACCAAGATGGAATAAAGACTTAAATATAAGCTATGCCACTATAAAAGTTCAAGAGGAAAACAGGGAGGATAATCTCAGATATCCCACTCAGCAATGTTGGGAACCGCTCTTCTGGTTTCAGAAGTTATAACCGGCCCCCCATGGATAAGGCTGAGTGAGCCACCTTCAGACAGTGAGCCACTAAGGAGACAAAGCTTATCTCTGACAGCAGTGCTGCTTCCACTTCATCCATCTCCTGCCCGTAGTGCTTGATTGGTTAGTCAGTGGTGAGTAAGACCCCTCAGAGAGGGGCGGGGGCAACCTAAGCCAGACACAATCACTTGGGAGGCCCTCAAGGAAGGATGTGGGGAGGGGCTGCAGTAGAAAGGGGTGATGGACCCTTGCCCCCCAGCTTTGACAAAGCCTGAGTTCTCAATCTGTCTACTAGATATCTCAGAGAATTCCTTGGCTATCTGCCTCTTCTGCTTGACTTAAGCCTGAAAAAGTGACAGAGGGTGTTGCAGCCCAGTGTTGGAAAGAGAGGGATCTTCTGGTGATTCAGTCTGAGAAAGGATATGTAAAATCCTGAGAAGCCTGCTTTGCTAAGAATGCTCTTAACTACATGATAAGGCTTGGGCAGAAAATCAGTCTGTTTTCCCAAAGTTTTGTAGCCTTTTAGCTGATAAACCCTGACGTAGAAGAAACTCTAATAGTTCTTTGTATGATATGTACTGTTTACTGCCTGGCAATAATTAATAAGTTGTACTTGAACTCCTGTGCACACAAAAAAAAGCCAATACAAAGACAAACAATCAAAATAAATCCCACAAAAAAAAATAAAATTTGTCTAGGCAAGGCTCAGTGTGCTCTTCTCTTGAGAGAGTTGCCAGGCCATCCTGCGGAGCTCCCTCCTTGAGGAAGTAGCTATACTGTCCCCTTTCTTTCACATGACTTGGTAGCTTGTGTGAATTTGTCTTGATTTTCCATTTATAATGCCGCAGGCACTGCAGGCCGGTGCATGTGTCACAGCAGTATTTAAACCATGTCTTCTGTAGGAAGAAGCATAAAGGAAGTAATAAATAAATGGGACCTCATAAGAACTCACACGACTCCACTGTAGGAATGCAAGCAACCCCAGTAAAATAAAATGGGCAAAACAGTTAAGCAGTCAGTTTTCCATGCAATATCTACAGAGGGCCTGGAGACATACAAAAAAAGACACTCAGCTCCATTTGTGCTTTGGGAGATGGAAATTAAAACCACAATGAAATACACACGCACATCTCTCAGAATGGCCATCAAAAACAAATCAACAAACAAGTGTTGGAGAGGATGTGGAGAAAAGGGAACCCTAGTGCACTATTGTTGCGAATGCACACTGCTGCAGACACTCTTTTAAATGCTATGGAATACCCTCAGTTACTAAAAATGGAACTGCCTTCTAACCTGGGAATTCCACTGCTGAGATTACATCCCAAGAGCACTGAAACACCAACCCAAAAGGACCTGTGCAACCCAATGTTCATAGCAGCTTAATTTATAATAGCCGAGGGTTAGAAGCAACCTTGGTGTCCATCGGTAAAAAAAAAAAAAAAAAAGGATTAAAAAATGGTAGATTGACACAATGGGATTCTACACAGCAGGGAGAAAGAATGAGCTCCTACCCTTTGAAACAGCACGGATGTACCTAGAAAGCTTTATGCTAAGTGAAATGAGCCAGATGGTGAGGGGCATTGTGAAGTTCCTTGGTGGCTGTTGACAAGATGCAATTTTTTTCTCAGTGTTCTAAATGTCAAAGTAAAGAAATTCAGTGAAGCACAGGTAAGTGGTGGGAGTAACTATGAATCTCTTGAGGAGGCCTCACTCATTGATATTCCTTACAACCCATTAATAGCTGAAAGCGGGGGTGCCAAATGGAAGGTGGATGCTACTGTAAGTTCTGCCACTGTCCCTGAGAATCCTAATGCTATGTACAGTAGTATGGAGTGGTAAGGTGGGGGAATTGAGGCCCGTTGTATGACTCACTTCAAAGCTCACTAGCCATTGCCATAGTAATATTGCAAAATAGGACTCCCTTTCATAGAATGCCTCCTGGGATGCCTTCAGTACACAGAAGAGGCAAGATCAGGAATTGGTTATAATGTTTTAGAGAATGTTAGTAACTCCTGGGCTACTGTATATACTTCTCACCCTTATTTTTTCCTAGACATCCCAGGGATGCCTCATCTGACCTATGATAAGGATTCTATGATGTAGTTTCTATGCTTCCCATGGATGTGTCTATGCCAGCTGTGTTACCCGTAATGGTGTTACTCAACTGAATGTCACCACGTTTCTTTTTTAGTTAGCAGACAAACAGAAATGCGATTACGAGTTAATATTACCTGTGAATGGGAGGATCCAGGAGGCCTAACAGCCCTCATCCCTGCTCTCTCCCAAGTAAAGGGAAAGCACTTCCTAGAAAAGCTCATAACTTGTACTGCTTTTGCTATCATTATAGCTGCCTCTTCTGCAGCGGCTGCCACTGCTCCAGCTCAGTCTGTTCAGACTGATCATGCTGTTGATGTGCTCCTCACCAGTACAACTTAAGAAATGGCCCAACAAACATGTATCGACCAGGAACTCTTTTCCACACTCTCAGCTGTTGAGTTGCAGCAATAAGGCTGTGGGAACTTCAGGAAGCTCTTGTCACTCATCAACACTCACCTGTGATCTGGCCTTCTCTAGGCTGTGTGTTATGATCCCCCAAGTGGTGCTCCAGTCAGCTCTGATGGGAACAGGTCCAACATCTCTTGTTAGGAGACTTTGCTGCTATTCTCAAGAGACAAATCAATCAATTCCAACTTGAGGTACATCAACATCTCAAGGACATTAAACGGTTTGCTGAATAGGAGGTCTTTTAGACTCTGCACGATAACATACAATGGCTCAAACCCAAAACTTGGTTTGAAGGACTTAATTTGTGTGTTGTGGTCATGGGGTCTATGGGATGTCTCCTGGCCATTGTAAGTCTTTTGCACTTAAAATGCATATACAAATTTCTCTCCTGGAAGCATTATATGAGAAGGAAGTAGCTGGCTCCATCGCACTTAGCACTATGTCTGCCATAACAACAACAACAACAAAACAAGGAGGAGACACTGGTGATCACTTTGTGCAGTAACAGAGACTATAGCCTAACACAAGCAAAGCCTTGAAAGAGCCCTATAAGACTTGACTGGAAGCCAGGAATGCAGGGGGCAAGTGTGATCTACTTCTAGTACCGAGGGTTCCCATTAGAAATCAGGTCTGAAGGATACAAACCATCTTTTGAGGATTGTTTTGCTTTGAATAGCCCTGTTGAGATAAGCCACATGCTTAGCTTCAAACCCTAAGTGTGTGAACTCCTAAGCTCAAGAACCATGCCTCTTCACCATCTAGCATCAACATGTCTAACAGACTTTGACCTCAGACAGGTGTCTGTGTTTATTCAATTGTTATCTATAATAATATTTGCTTTCTATCACTGTAGCCTGTTCACATTGATTGATGTGCTATGCAGGTGTGGTGTATAACCCTTCACATTCCTGTCTCCATAAAAGCCATTTCAGAGAAGAGTTTGGGGCATTCTCCACATGGATGAAGCAATTGCCACACCCATCTCGACCAGACAGATTCTGATCACGAGGAGCCGTTTCATCTGCAACCCAGGGGACATCACGGGGTGGGATTCCCTGACAAGGAAATAGTACTTGGATTGCAAGTACAAGCCGATGTAACTCCGGATCCCAAGAATATGGGGATGTTACTCATAACCCGAAGAACAAGGGGATGGAACTCAGAACCTCAAGAATAAGATGTTGGAACTGGAAACTTCAACAGCAAGTGGATGGAACTCAGAACCCTGAGGACAAGGGTATGAAACTTGAACCCAGGAAAACAATCAGATAGAACTCAGAACCCTAATAACGAGGGGATGGACTTCAATACCTCAAGAACCATGGGAAATAAACTTGGAACACCAAGAACAAGTGGTGGAGCTCACAAACCTGAGAGCAAGGGTGTGGAGTGGAACTCAGAACCACAAAGACAAGGTAGTGGAACACTGTTTTCAAATGCATGCCTCGCCAGGTTATTTTGAGTGAGTTCAGAGTAAGACATACAGGTCACTTCCTTTAACCTGTAAGCTTCTGTAGGGTTCCATAGAAGAGTAGACTAACCTTCCCCAAGCAATATCCCTGGTGACCAGGATGAGCCAACCCGCAGACAATGTCCCAGTAGCTTTGGCAAACCCTTCTCCAGACAATACCTCTGTTCACCTGTATGAACCAATCCACCAGAGAATTTTTTTTAACTGAGGACCACGGGTTATACCAAGTGCAAGGTCAAGAACAGGAATCACCAGCCAAACTTTCACTACTCTGAAACCCTCATACAATGGGATGGAACTCGATGCACCAAGAACAAAGGAAAGAATCTTGGAATCTCAGGGATAAGGGGATGGACCTCAGAACCCTGAGCACAACAGTAAGGAAGTCGAGTACCAAAAAACAAGGAGATAGATTTGAAAGCCCTATAACAAGGGGATGGTGAGAAGAACCCCAAGAATAAGAAGATTGAATTCCCTTTCCAAGTGGCCCACCTGAATGTGTTTGTTGGGCAAACTCAGAGCAAACCCTACACAGGTCTTAATTCTACCTGGTGTTTGTATGAAACCCTGGAGGATTAGGTCGATCTTTCCCCAAATAATATCATTAAAAATTTGAGTGATTTAAGCCACAAGCTACACACCTGTAGCTAGGCATAACCAATCCTCAAGCAACGAGACTGTAATGTTGGTTGAGCCATCCCGCAGAGGATATCCTTGTAGTTGAGCTAAAGTTTTCCTACACAATCCTCCTAGAAATCTGATTGAGTCAGCCCGCAGAAGACATTGAAGTACCTGGGGCTAACCTTTCTGCAAATATAAGTGTCTATGGATACACACATGTGCCAGCCACAAAAAAAAAAAAATATCTAGGTAGCTAGGGTTAATTGTGCCTCAAACAGTGCCTCCAGAAACTTGAGTGAGTTATCTCACAGAGGAAATCTTAGTAGCTACAGCTAACCTTTCCCCAGACATCGTCCCTGTAAACCAATGTGAGCCACCCCAGAGAGATACATCCAGGTAGCTGGTGCTGATCATTTCCCAAACAATACCTCTGGAAACCAAGATGAGTCACCCAAAGGGGACATCTTGGTAGCGGCAGCTAACATTTTTCCAAATATTGGGTCTGGAAAACAAGGTGAGCCAGAAACAAATGACATTCTGGTAGCTGGTGCTTATCCTTTCACAAAAAAAAAAAAAAAAAAAAAAAAATGCCTCTGTTGACACGTGTGATCCAGCCCACAGCGGATATCTGGGTAGCTGGGGGTCAACTTTTCCCAAACAATGCTTCTGGAAACCTGGGTGAGCAAGCCCACAGAGGATCTCTGGTAGCTGCAGCTAACATTTCTGCAAACAATGTCTCTGGACACCATCTTAATCTGCCCAGAGGGGACATCCAAGTAGCAGGGCTAAACTTTCTCCTAAAAATGTCTCTGGACACAAATGTGAGCCAGCTTAGAGAGGACATAAAGGTAGCTGGGGGCAAACATTCCCCAATAAATAACTGTAAACACAGGTGAGTGGGCTACAGAGGATATTGGGAAGCCAGGGGTTAACCTTTCTTCAAACAATGCATCTGGACGCCCGCGTGAGCCACTCTAAAATGGACTTGCAGGAAATAGGGCTCGAGGTATCTACCATGAGCACACACAAGAGTGCAAGCTGCCACCCTCTCTTTCCATACACAGAACCCCACAAAGAAGGGGATGGAATTGATATCTCAAGAACAAAGGGAACAAATTCAGAGTCTCAAGAACACAGGGAAGGAATTCAGAGTCCCGAGAACCAGGAGATGGAACTGAGTTCTTGGAATACCAAGAACAAGAAATCTAATTCAGAAACACAGAGAATAAGGGGATGGAAATCAAAACCCCAACAAAAAGAGGATAGAACTCTCAACCCAGAGAACAAGAGATGGAAATCGAAAACCCAAGCTCAAGGGTATGGAAATCACAACACTGAAAAGAAGGAAAGGAATTTGAACTCCAAGAACTGGGAGATGGATCTGAGAACCCAAAGAACAGGGAATGTCATTGAAGAACCCCAGAACAAGGAGATGAAACTGGAAAACCAAGAACAAGGTGGTGGTACTCAGAAACCTGAGCACAAGGGGATGGGAATAGAAACCTGAAAATCAATGTAATCTTATTCCAAGCTCCAAGAAAGAGGGGCTTAACTCAGATTCCCAAGAACAAAACGATGAACTTGAAAACACAAATACAAGGACGTAGAAGTGGGAACACCGAGAGCAGAGGGATGACATTCAGAAAACTGAGGACAAAGAGATGGTGCTTGGAAAACCAAGAAGAAGGTGAAGGAACCCAGAACGTGGAGAACGAGTGTGTTGAACTCAAAACTCCAATATCATGGGGATGGAACTCAGGATACAAAGAACAAGGGATGGCAACTAACAAAACCAAGAACAAAAACAACAACATAAAATCCCAAGAATCAGGGGATGGAACTACAATCGCCCCCCCCCCCCAAAAAAAAAATCAGAACCCCAAGAGCAAGGGGATGGAAATCCATACCCAAACATCAAGTTGATCAAACTCACAATGCCAAAAACTAGGAGATAGAACTCAAAATCCTAAAAAACAATGTGGAGGAATTCGGAACTTGAGAATAAGGGAGTGCCAATCAAGTCCTGAAAACTAGGGTATGGACTTTCAACACCAACAACAAGCGGATGGGAATGGTAACCCTAAGAAGAAGGTGACTGAACTCGGAATCTGAAACACAACTGGATGGAACTTAGAGGACGGAAAACAAAAGAATGGAACTCCAAACCTGAGTGCTTGTTCCTGTTCTTCTTTCCCAAGAACAAGAAAAGGAATTGAAATGCCAAGTACAGGGGAATGAAACCCTCAATCTGAAGAAGAAGAAGTGGGAGTAGTTCAAAAGGCCAAGAACAAGGGAATGAACCTCATAGTACCGAGAACTAGTCGATGGTGCACAGAAACCTGAGAATCAGGGAATGGAAATTGGAATCCCAAGACCAGTGTCATTTTACTTGAACCCCAAGAACAAGGGAAGGAAATGGGATTCCCAAGAACAAGGACAAGGATCTGGAAAACACCCTAACCAAGGGGAAGGAACTGGGACAACCGAGCACAAGGGCATGGATTTCAGGACCCTGAGAACAAGTAAATGGAATTCAGAATCCCAAGAACTAGGAGATGGAACTTGAAGAACCAGTAAAAATGGGGTGGACCTTGGAAGCCGAGAATAAGGGAATGTGACTTGAACACCTCAAAAGAAGCGGAAAGAGCGAGGATTCCCACAAAAGTCAGAGAAAGCACTTGGAGTCTTAAGTTGAAGGATATGGAACTTGAGACCCTCAACTACAAGAATATGGAAATAATACTCTGGGAACAAGTGGATGGAATTCGAAACCGCAAGAACTAGTGAAGGAACTCGGATCCCAAGAATGAGGAGATGAACTACAAGACCCCCCAAATACAATGAAACTCAGAATACCAAAAAAAGGAGGGGTGAACTCACAACACCTCAACAAGTGTATACAACTCAGAGCCTCGATTAAAAGAGAAGGAATGTGGAATCCCTATAATAGGGGGATAGGACTGTGAACCAAAGAAAAAGAAGAAGGAATTCGAAGCCCCAACAGGAAGGGGGTGGAACTCAGAGTCCTAAAAACAAGGCAGTGAAACTCTGGAACCTGAGAACCAGAAAGAGAAAGTGGAAATTACAAAATAGTGTCATTTTTCTGGAACCCCAAGAACAAGGGCAGGGACTCAGATTCTCACGGAAAAGTTGATAGATCATGAGTAGAGAAAAAACATGGAGAAGAAAGTGGAATACACAAAACCAAGGTGATAAATCTCAGAACCCCAAGAATAGGCTAATGAAACGCAGAATCGCAACAACAAAGGATGAAACTAGAAGACCTATGAACAAGGAGAAAGACTTTGGAATCCAACAAAAAGGGGTATGGGATGCAAAAATACAGTAACTGGAGGATGGAATTCAAAACGAAAATAACAAGAGAAGGTACACGGAATGCCAAGTGCAAGGGGAAAGTATGCAGGATCTCAAGAAGAAGGAGATGAAATCTGAAACCCCAACAAAAATGAGATAGAAATAAGACCCCCGAGAACAAGTGCATAGAATTCGAAACCACAAGATGAAAAATGGAATCCCAAGAACAAAGGGAAGAAAGTATGAATCCCCTCAATTATATGAAACTCAGAATTACAAGAAAAAGGGAATAGGACACTCAACTGGACAAGCTCAAGGGCATAGAAATCAGAAGCCCTATTAAAAGAAAAAAGAATGCGTAGTCCCTAGTAGTTAGAGATCGGTGTTAGAATACTAAAAGCAAGGGTTTGGGATTTGGAACAAAAACAAGGGAATGGAATTCTTGGAACCTGTAAAACAAGGGTATGGTACTCAGAACCTTGAAGACCAGGTCGGGAACTAGGAATAACAACAACAAGGGAATGAATCTCAGAGTCCCAAGAACAAGGCAAAGGAGTTCAGAAACATCAGAACCAATGAATGGAAATCAGAATTCTAAAAGCAATGTCACTCTTTCAAACCCCAAGAATAAAGGCAGGAAGTGACATTCCCAGGAACAAGGGAATGGGAGTAACAACGATGAGAACAAGGGAATGAAACTCAAAATACCAAAAATCAAGGGAGTGGATTAGAAGCCAGAAGAATAAACGACGGAAACAGGAATTGCAGGAGAAGGGAGTTAAATTAAAATCTTCAAAGTGAAAGAACTCAGAACCCTGAGAACATGAAAAGGATAATGGAATCCCAGGCACAGAAGGATGGAACCTAAAACCCAAGAACATGGGTAAGGAATTTGAAACCCCAAAACAAGGGGAGGAAACCCAGAGTCCCAAGAACAAGGCGAAGGAGCTCAGAAGCCTGAGAACTAGGGGATGGAATTCAGGATTCTAAGAGAAATGTCATTTTATTCAAATCCCATGAAAGAGGACAGCAACTCAAATTCCCAAATAGAAGAGTATAGGTCTTGAAAAACTAAAACAAAGAGAAGGAACTGGGTAAAAACTACAGCAAGGTGATGAATCTCAGAACCTGAAGAACAAGAGAAAAGAACTTGGAATTCCTAGAACAAGGGGATGGAACCCCAAAACCCCCAAAGGAGAAACTCCGAGTCTAATGAAAAAGGGCGTGTAACTTAAAACCTCAAAAACAGGAGAATGGAATACAAAACCAAAAGAACAAGACTAAGAGCTGAGAATCTCAAGAACAATAACATGGGTCTGCAAAACCTGGCCAAAAGATATTTTAACTATGGAACACACTGTCTAGGGGTAAAGTATTCAGGATGCCAGAAACTATTGAATGACACTCAAACCCCTAATGAAAAAGGGGTGGAACCTGGAAACTAAAAACAGGAGGATGGAAATCAGACCCGTGAAACTAAGAGTATGGATCTCCAACCTCAGCAACTAGGGTGTGAAAGTGGGAACCCTGAGGATACAGATATTAAATTCAGACCCCGGAACACAATGGGCTGGATCTCAGATGCCAGAAAACAGAAGGATGCAACTCCAAATCCGAAGGAAAAAGGGATGGAACTCAGAACTTGAGAAGTATGCAAGAATTTGGAATTCAAAACATGGGGAAGGAACTCAGATCATTGATAACACGGAGATGAAATGTGAAACACTGACAACATTGGGAGGGAACTCCGAATCCCAAGAACAAGGTGGTGGGACTGCGAAAGTTGAGAACAAAGCTTGGAAAAAGGAATCCCAAGAACAATGTGATGCTATTTGGAAACCCCAAAACAAAGGGAACACTTGGACACTTAAAACAAGGGAACACAAATAAGAATCCCAAGAACAAGATGATGTAACCCAGGACCCCCCAAAACAAGAGGATTGGGATTGAAAACCCAGGAAAGGGTAAGGGACATGAAATGCCAAGAATGAGGGGAAAGTCCTTGGGATCTCAAAAAGAAGGGGATGGACTTCAAGCCCCAATCACAATGACGGGGAAATAAGAAACCCGAGGACAAATGGATGGGATTCAAATGGATGGAATTCAAAATGGATGGAATTCAAAACCATGAGAACTAGTGAAGGAAGCCGGAATTCCAAGAACAAGGGAATGAAACTACCAATCGCCCCGAACTGAATGGTACTCAGAACCCCAAGAACAAGGGGATGGAACTCGAATCCCAAGAAGAGACGTATAGAACACAGAATTCCCATTAAAGGACAGGGTTTTGCCATTCCTACTACAGGGAGATGAAAATCAGAACACTGGAAACATGGGGATGGAATTCTAAACCCCAACAAGACAGGAATGGGTCTTAGAATCTTAATATCAAGGGTAAAGAACACGGCATGCTGATAAATAGGCGAAGGAACTCAGAACCCCAAGAAAAAGCAGATGGAGTATGAAAACACATGGAAAAGAGTGTGGAATTTGGAACCTGAGAAAAAGAGGATGGAAATCAGAACCTTCATAGCAAGGGTGTGTAACTCCAACCTCAGCAACATGGTGGTGAACATGGGAACCTTAAAAACAAGGTGATGGAACCTGAACCCTAAACAAAAAATAAGATGATGAGATTCAGGACACTGAGAACAGTGGGAAGGAGCTTTAACCCTGAGAACAAGAAAGTGGAACTCCAATCCTGAAAAACAAGGGGATGAAAATAGTAATGGTCAGAAAAAGGCCATTGAACTTGGTATCAGTAGAATGATTGAATGACACTCAGAACCCCCGAGAACAAGGAGAAGACATTTGGAACCCCGAGAGTAAGGAGACAGACCTCAGAAAACTGAGAACCAGCAGATGAAAATTGGAATTCAGAGAGCAAGGAGATGGAACTTGAAACCCCAACCACCAGGGGATGGAGTTCAGGACCACCAGAACAACCAATGGAATATGGAATCCCAAGATTAAGTGGATGGAATTACAAACTGCCCTAATTAGTGAATTTAACTCTGAACCTCAAAAACAAGAAGATAAAATTTGAAATGCCACCAACAAGAGGATAAAAATCTGAAACCCAATATGAAGTGTAAGGAAGTCAGAATCCCAAGAACAATTAATGGAAAATGAAACCTCAACAAGAAGTTGGTGGATCTTGGAACCTGAGAACAAAAGGATGGAAGTCAAAAGCTGGGGGAGGGGGGCGGAATTTGTGGGTCTTTAACCCCAAGGACAAGGGCTTTAAATTTGGGAACCCCGAGGAACAAGCAGATTAACCTGGAACCTGAAACGCAATTGGCTAGAAATCAGAGGCCCCAGAACCAGGAGATGGTATTCAGAACCCATAAACAAGGGTATGGAACTCTAGATCTCAAGAATTTTGTGATATTATCAGAAACCTCAAAAATAAGGAAAATAAAAACCAGAATTTCAATGAAAAGCATATGGGTTTGGAAAATCCAAAGGCAAGTGTACAGATCTAGCAACCTGGAAAACAAGAAGATTGACTTCAGAACACGAGGACAAAGGAATGAAATTGGAAATTTAAACAATGGGATGATGCTCAATTTTTTTAATACAAAGTCATGGAACTCAGAACCCTGAAAACAATGGATGCAATTCCAAAATTCCAGTGCACGGCTTTGAAATGCTGAACTCCAGGATAAAAGGAAGGCATTTAAATCCTCGATAACAAGGAGATAAAACTCATTGTCTCAAAAAGTTGATGGAGCTCAGAAATCTGAGAACGAGGGAATGGAAATCACAATCCCAAGAGCAATGTCATTTGACTTGTATCACAAGAACAAGGGCTGCAAGTCAGATTCCCAAGAACGATGGGATGGAAATTGAAAATCCCTAAAGAGGAAGGAACTGGGAAAACCGAGAGCAAGGGGATGGGACTTGGCATCTCCAAAACAAGGAGATAAAAATAAAAAAACCCAAGAAGAAGGAAAAGGAACTCAGAGTCTAAAGAGCAAGAGGATGCAACTACATAACCCCCAAAAGGGGATACAATTCTGAACCCCAAATAAAGTGTAAGAAAATCAGAGTACAAACAACTTGCAGATGAAACTTGAAATGCCAACAAATAGGTGCTAAACTCAGAGCCCAAGAACAATAGGGTGGAAATCAGAGCTCCAATTACAGTGGCATGAATCTCCAACCTCAACAACAAGCATAGGGAAATGGGAACCCTGAGAAAAATGAGATTGAATTCGGAATCTGAAATATAATTGGCAGGATCTCAGAAGACAGAGACCACGGGGATGGAACTTGGAATCCCAAGAAAAAAGATTGGAACTCAGATCTGGAGAAGAACACAAGGGTTTGGAATCCTAAACAGGGGTATGGAGCATTTGATAACAAGGAGATTGAATTCAAAACCCCAATAAGAAGGGGATAAAATGGGGAATCCCAAGAAAAACAAGCTGGAACTTGGAAACCAGAAAAGGGGGGTGAAAAGTGGCTTCTCAAGAGCAATGTGATGTTATTTCGAACTTCAAGGGCAATGAGTTAAACTTGAATACCCAAAAGAAGGGGATGAAATTAGGAATCTGGAGAGCACTGTGATGAAAACTCTAAGAACAAGGGAATGGAAATTGAAATCTCCAGAAGAATGGGAAGGAATATGGAGTCCCAAGATCAAGGGGAAGCACTTAGAATTTCAGGAAGAGCTGATGAAACTTGGAACTGCTACAAGGAGATGAATACAAGAACAATGAGAACATGGGGGTGGATCTCCAAACCCCTAAAACCAGAGGATGGATTTAGAAACCAGACTTACATTTGAAGGAATCCAAAATTGCAAGAACAAGGTGATGGAACTGAAATCCACGCACCCCCCCCCAAAAAAATGGGATGGAATGCATTGTCTTCCAGGAATAATGGTTTGTAACATGAAAACCCAAGAGCAAGGGGAAGGAACTGGGAATGCAAAAAAATGAGGGGATTTAAATGAAAACCCTCAAAACCAGGGGGAGCAAATCGAATCCAGAATTACAAGTGAAAAAAACTTACATTTCCAAGAAGAAGGGGGTGGAAATACACCCTCCAAAAATGGGATGGGGATCAGAATCCCAAGAACAAGGGCATGTAATGTAAAAACCCAAGACCAAGGGGAAGAAACTTGGGATACTGGAAACAGGTTTCTCCAAAATATCAAAAACATGTGTAGAGAACTTCAACCCCTCAAAAGAGGTCATGGATTTGGGAAACCTGAGAAAAAGGAGATTGAACTCAAAATCCAAAACCCAATTGGATGGAACTCAGAATTCCAAGAACAAGGGATTGGGGCTTGAAACAACACAATGAGGGGATGGAATTAAGTGCCCCAAAAACAAGGATCTGGAACTCTGTACCCCAACTTGTAACTCCAACAATAAGGAATCAGAAATAAGAACCACAACAAGGGCATGGAACTCAAAACACCAAAAACCAAGTGATTGAATTCAAAACCAGGAGAATATATGAAGGAACCCTGTGGCAGATCCTGGCTGGCAGGATCTGTGTAAGTTTTGGCTGCTCATGAATAAATACACACGGACTACAAGGATTCTGTAGAGAAAAAGGGATGCCATGGCCTCTCTCTAAGTCAGAGAGAGAGGGCCCTGACCCCCACATATACAGGCTTTTATTTTTTCCCTGCATACATTACATGGAGGGTAGCCCTCATTTACTATGCACAGATTTGCATTAGTTTATTACCTTTTAAAGACATCAGGGGAGAAGAAAATGGCGGTGGAGTAGGACGGAGCGACTCCAGTTCTCCCACTACCCCTGGGAGAAAATCCTGGCAGATGTACTGAGGAACAGTGCAATCAATTCCCCAAACAATAATTCCCCAGCATTTATGAAAATAAGAGACCAGAGATAGTGACAGACCAGACAGCTACAGGCCGGTGGGGTCTCAGGGACGTGAGTAAGGATGGAGGTGGCCGGGCCGGTGGCATCCCTTGGCTGGCAGCAGACCTTAGCCAGCTGTAAAGACCTCAGAGCTGCTGCTGCCGCATCGGTGGGGGCCCAGAGGTTCTGTCTGCGCCCAGGGACAGGGGCGTCTGCCACAGAGGACTCATTGGGAGCCAGGCACCCCAGAGTAAAGTCAAAAGCAGCAGCGGTGGGAGCAGCAGCAACAGGACCAGCAGCCCTCCGCTGGTGCCTGGCAGCCTTAGAGCTGCTGCCTCCGCAGTTTTCAGGGCCCAGAGGCTTCCATCTATGGCCAGCGTCAGGGCGCCTGCCACAGAGGACTCATCAGGAGTCTGGCACCTGTGAGTAAAGACAAAAGGGGCAGCGGCAGGGCCGGCTGCCCTGCGCCAGCCCCTAATGCCTCAGATCCTCTGCTGCCACTTTGTTAGGGGGTGTAGAGGCTTCCATCTGCGGCCAGTGTCACGGAGGAGTCATCAGGAGCCTGGCACACAGTGGAGCCTTGGGCTGGCTGTGGGGTCCTTGGAAGAGAGCTGGCTCTGTCCCTCCCCATCTAGGCCGGGCTGGGTGGCAGAGACCTGTCTGCCTAGGTTTGCAGGGAGGGTGGCAAGGACAGGGGGCCGTGTTCAGTTTCAATCTCTGTAGTCGCCAGCCCACCAGCCCGCCAGCCCAGGATATTTGAGAGGAGCATTGTCCTAACCAGTCGGGTTGGGGATTGGGCTGGGCTGAGAGACAGGCTTTCTAGAGAAGTTTTCATTGGAAAGTGGACTGAGGTGTTCTCCTGTGAAGGCAGCTTGACTTGCTTCTCACCCAGGAACAGAACTGCGAAGGACCAGTACCAGATCCCGTGGGACCCAGGCAGCATGCCGGGTGGGTCGGTGCTCACACCCCAGCCTGGTAGCCAGGCTGGTGGGTGGGTGTCCGCCTGGGCCTACAACCCAGCCCACAGAGAATTCCTGCCAAAACCAGAAAAACCGGATTGGACAGTTTGAAACCAACAAGAGAGGTTTTTTTTAACTTTTTTTTTTTTACTTTCTCTTAACTTTTTTCTCAGTAATCGTATGTATATTAATTTTATTGTTGCTGTATCTCTCAGTACTCTCTTCCTCTCCTTTCTTTTTTCCTGTTTTAGTCCTTCTTCCTTTCGCCCCAAACTTATTGCTTTTTCCTCACTTCTCTTGCCCTTTTTTTGTGTTTGTTTCTTTGTTTGTTTGTTGTTTTCTATACCACTGTAAATATTTCACAACACATCTCTCAGGCCTTAGCCCACTTTACAGTTCCTGCATTCTATTACTGTAGTGATTAACTCTACTTGCTCACATGCTACGTCTATTTACTATTCTTTACTCTCACCTTACCCCAAAATCTGACCACCCATAACCTCACTGCTTTCCAGATACTACTCACAAGGCTTCCCTCCCAACCAGAGACTTATCTTTGGTCTATCCTTTCTTAAAAGTGGCAAATTGGCTTGAAGATTACAGTTAACACTATATACTGTTTACACTGTATATAGCCTAAACATCTTCTATCTCTTCTCTACCGGCTGTGACTGTAAACATCATAACGAACTCTCCTGCGGCCATAAACCATTTTGCCTCCCTGCCCCAATGATCACATACACGCAAGGAAAGGAGTAGGTGGAAGCAGAGAACATCAAGATATCTGCAGGAGACTGCACCACTGAATCTCACAGGTATTCTACCACAGAAATTTACACCATCAACTCAGAGAGTCAGAACGATCAATTGAAGAAGCTGAGGCTAACAAGAAGAGTCTCACAAACAATGGGGAGACAAAGAAACAATGCCCAAATGAAATAAAGGGTGGAAGTCTCAGAAATAATGTCAGATGAAAGAGAGGCAAATCAGCTATCAGATATTGAATTCAAAGCACTAGTTTTCAGGAAATTCAAAGAGCTCACAATGAGCTACCAGAAACTAGAGGGGAGCTACAATGAGCTCTCTGCAAACTATATCAACATGAAAAAGGAAATATAAATTATCAGCAAAAGCCAAGAGGAAAAAAGAATACAATTTCGGAACTGAAGAACACAGTAGAAGGAATGAAAAACAGGATTAATGAGGCAGAAGATCGGATCAGCGAGTTGGAGGACACAGTAGAAAGAATCTCCCAGAAAGAGCAAGAAAGGGAAAAGAGGCTCAGAAAGAATGAAGAGGGATTAAGAGAAATGCAAGACAATATGAAACGTAATAATATTCGAACGATAGGAATACCAGAAGGAGAAGAAGAAGAATAAGGGATAGAAAACCTATTTGAAAGAGCAATAATGGAATTTTTTCCTTATTTGATGAGAGAAAAACTTATGCGAATACAGAAATCACAGAGAGTCCCATTCAAGAGGAACTCAAAGAGGCCCACTTCAAGTCACATCACCATTAAAATGGCAAAATTCCAATACTTAAGATTCCAATCCTTAAAAAAAAATTAAAGGCAGCAAAGGAGAAAAATGAAGTAACATACAACGGAGCTGCAATAAGGTTAGACAATGACTTCTCAATGGAAACACTCCAAGCTAGAAGAGAATGGCAAGAAATATTTCAAGTAATGAGAACCAGAGGCCTACAACCAAGGCTGCTTTACCCAGAAAGACTCTCAATCAAGATAGAAGGCCAAATAAAGAGCCTCGGAGACAAAAGAAGTCTAAAAGAATCAAGATACCTGATTCTCCTCCATCAGAATCGCCTCCACCAAACCAGCTCTACAAGAAATACTAAAAGCATTGCTTTATGGAAAAGAAGGGAAAGAGAGAGATGGAAAGGAACGCAGGTACACAAATGGCAATGAATAAGTACCTTTCAATAATAACCTTAAAGGAAAATGGAGTAAATGCTCCAATCAAAAGACAGAATAGCTGAATGGATAAGAAAGCATGACCCACACATATGCTGCCCACAAGAGACCCACCTCAGGACAAAAGACCATCACAGGATAAAAATGAAAGACTCGAAACAAATTTTCCAAGCATATGGTCAAGGAAAAATAAGCCGGGGTAGCAATTCTCACATCAGACAAAATAGATTTCAAAAACAGGGCCATAAAGACAGACCCAGAAGGTCACTTCCTAATACACAAGGGAAGAATCCACCAAGAACACATTAACATCATAAACATATATGCACCCAACATAGGAGCACCCAAATATATAAGAAAAATCCTAGAGGACTTCAAGAAAGATATTGACAGCAACACAATTATAGTAGAGGACTTTGAACACCCCACTGTCAAAAATGGACAGATCTTCCAAACAAACTATCAACAAAGATATAGCTGCACTAAACAACACCCTAGATGAAATGGACTTTACTGATATATATATAAAGCCCTTCATCCAAAAGAAGCTAAATACACATTCTTTTCAAGTGCACATGGAACATTTTCAAAGATAGACCACATGATAGGATACAAAATGAGACTCAAAAAGTTCAAGAAAATTGAAATCATACCAAGCATTTTCTCTGGCCACAAGGGATTGAAATTAGCAACCAACCCCAAAGGGAAAAAAAAAAAAACCCAAACATCCAAAATGATGGAGAGTTAATGGTATGCTACAAAACAATGAATGGGTCAAGATTGAAAATAGAGAAGAAATAAAAAAGTTTCTGGAAACAAAAGAAAATGAACTCACAACAACACAAAACTTATGGGACACGGTGAAGGCAGTCCTGAGAGGGAAGTTCATAGCAATACAGGCTTACCTAAAGAAGATAGAAACATTTCAAAGAAACAACCTAACTGGATGCCTGCAAGAGCTCGAAGAACAACAGCAAAGACAGCCCAGAGCAAGTAGAAGGAGGGAAATAACCAAGATCAGAGCAGAATTAAATGACATAGAGACTAAAAGCACAATTCTAAGAATCAATGCAACCAAGAGTTGGTTTTTTGAAAAGATAAACAAAATAGATAAACCTCTAAGTAGGCTCATTAAGAAAAGAAGAGAGAGGACACAAATAAACACAATCAGGAATGAAAGCAGAGAAATTACAACTGATACCACAGAAATAGAAAGGATTGTAAGAAATTACCATGCAAAACTGTATGCCAGGAAATTTGAAAACCTAGGTGAAATGGACAAATTTCTAGGAAAATATAATCTTCCAAAACTCAATGAAGAAGTAGAAAGCCTGAACAGACCAATAACAGCAGATGAAATTGAGGAAGTAATCAAAAAACTCCCATCACACAAAGGCCCTGGATCAGATGGTTTCACAGGAGAATCTACAAAGCATTTAAGGAAGAGCTAACCCCTATTCTTCACAGACTATTCCAAAATATCCAAAAGGAGGGAAAGCTCGCAAACTCTTTTTATGAAGCCAACATCATCCTAATTCCAAAACCAGATAGAGACACAACAAAGAAAGAAAACTTCAGGCCAATATCACTGATGAATATAGACACTAAAGTCCTCAACAAAATATTGGCAAATCGCATCCAACAATACATCAAAAAGATCGTACACCACGGCCAAGTGAGATTCATCCCAGGGATGCAAGGATGGTTCAATATCCACAAATCAGTAAATGTAATACACCACATGCACAAAAACAAAGACAAAGAACACATGCTCATATCAAAACACGCAGAAAAAGCTTTTGATAAGGTACAACACCCATGTATGTTAAAGGCAGTCAGCAAAATGGGAATAGAGGGAACATTCCTCAATATAATAAAGGCCATATATGAAAGACCTACAGCCAACATCATACTCAGTGGGCAAAAACTAAAAGCTTTTCCACTAAGATCAAGAACAAGTCAAGGTTGTCAACTTTCACCACTTCTATTTAATATAGTATTGGGAGATTTAGCCGCAGCGATTGGGCTAGAAAAGGAAGTAAAAGGCATTCAAATTGAAAAGGAGGTAACAACACTGTCATTGTTTGCAATGACATGATAGTGTACATGGAAAATACTATAGACTCTACCAAAAACCTACTTGAACTAACAAATGAATGTGGCAAAACAGCGGGTTACAAAGTCAATATCCACAAATCAAAGGCATTTTTGTATACTAACAATGAATCAGCAGAAGTAGAAATCAAGGAAAAAAATTCCAATCGATGTAGCAAAAACAAACAAACAAACAAAAAAAACCCTAAGAATAAACCTAACAAAGGAGGTAAAACACCTGTATGCAGAAAACTCTACAAAACTGAAGAAAAAAAAACCAAGGAAGACATAAACAAATGGAAACATATGCCATGTTCATGGATTGGAAGAATTAACATCATCAAAATGTCTATACTACCCAAAACAATTTACAGATTCAATGCAATACCTACTAAAGTACCAATGGCATATTTCACTGACATAGAACAAACACTTCAAAAATTAATATGGAACCATAAATGACCCCGAATAGCAGCTGCAATGTTGAGAAAGAAGAACAAAGTAGGAGGAATCACAATACCTGGTATCAAACTGTATTACAAGGCCACTATAATCCAAACAGCCTGGCACTGGCATAAAAATAGGCACAAAGATAAATGGAACAGAATAGAGAACCCAGAAATAAATCCTCTGTAGTCAACTCTCTATAGTCAATTAATATTCAACAAAGAGGGCAGTAACATAAAATGGGGTAAAGATAGCCTCTTCAACAAATGGTGTTGGGAGAACTGGACAGCTATGTGCAAAAAAATGAAAATCGACCACCAACTTACATCATATACCAAAATAAATTCAAGGTGGATAAAAGACTTAAATATAAGACATGGCACCATTAAAGTCCTAGAGGAGAACATAGGCAGGAAAATATCAGGTATTTCACGCAGCAACATTTTTACTGATACGTTCCCTAGAGCAAGGGATATAAAGGAAAGAATAAACAAATGTGATCTCATCAAAATAAAAAGCTTCTGCATGGCTAAAGAAAACAGCTTTAAAATAAAAAGACAACCAACTGTATGGGAAAATACATTTTCCAATGATACCTCAGACAAAGGTTTTATCTCCAAAGTATACAAAGAACTCACACGACTTCACTCTAAGAAGACAACTAACCCAATTAAAAAATGGGGAAGGGATCTGAAAAGACACTTTTCCAAGGAGGACATATAGAGGATTCAGAGACATCTGAAGAGATGCTCAATATCGCTTGCTATCAGAGAGATGCAAATTAAAACCACAATGAGATACCTCTTTATGCCGGTGAGAATGGCTATCATAAACAAAGCAATAAACAACAAATGTTGGAGAGGGTGTGGGGAAAAGGGGACTCTGGTCCACTGTTAGTGGGACTGCACACTGGTACAACCAGTGTGCAATACCATATGATCTCATCTTTAACAGGAAGCTTAACAACAAAACAAACAAGCAAGCCAAATATAACCAAAGACACTAAAATAGAGAATAGGCTGACAGTGACCAGGGGGAAGAGGGCAGGGAATTTCAGGGGAAATAGTGGAGGGATTTAGAGGAACATATATGAAGGATACACGGACAACAACTGAGAAGGGTGGAAATGGGAGGGAGGGGGGAGTATGGGGGTAGGTGGGTTGGGACAGGATATTAGACAGAAAACTTTACTTGAAAAATAATTACATAAATTTTAAAAAGACATCAAAGGAGAGGATGCTGTTGATTACATCAGTTAAGAAAGATATTTGCAAATGGAAAAGAAAAAGTGGTTGGATTGTTAACACTCTGCACTTGGGAGGTTTAGCTTTGATTTTAGGAAGTTGCCATTAATCCCTTGCTGCCTCAGTTCAGGGGGAAGAAGTTCTAGCAAAAGCAAGCCTAAAAGCGGTCTGGGTACAATGCAGGCCTGGTTATCCCTGGGAAAAGCAATCTGCACTTGTGGCATTGTGTGCCAATGCACACCTCACTGGTTTTCCATGTGAGTCCTGAGCTACATTTCCATGACAGGCAAAACAGTTCCCTACATCCCCCCCCCCCCACTTCCCCTGTTTTCAGTTAGGACCACTATAGATCTCACAAAGCTTGATTNCCCCCCCCCCCCCCACTTCCCCTGTTTTCAGTTAGGACCACTATAGATCTCACAAAGCTTGATTCTTGCTGGTCTCTTACACAGCCCTGAGAAAATAATTTGTAAATGCAGCGAAGAACACAGAGTGTTACTATAATCAATAAGCAACCAGCAGTTCCAAAGACCCACATTCTCAGATTAATCCCAGCAAATCAAGTTTTTTTTGGTTCTAGCCACTGGTACTGGCATGGAGGTTTTTGAAAACCCCCTGCTTAGGCAAGAGCTGAATGTCCTGCAGCTGCTGATGTAAGTCTGGGGACAATTTATCAATTTGTCCTTTTAAACTGGTAGGAAAAGCCCCAATTAAATGATGTTGAATATCAGTCCAGGCATGTTGGCTGGAATTCCACTGGAGTTGGAATGGCACACAGCTTGGGGAACCCAGGATCACAGGTCAGCTGCTGGCGAGTCACTAGTGCGTCCTGGCATTTGCCAATCCAGTGAGTGCTGATTCAACCTCAGAGAGGCAAGTCAGAATCTCTTGATCAATCTGGGCCTGTTGAATCATTTCTAAGGTAGTATGGGTGAAGAGAACATCCACGGTATGAGCAGTTTGAATTGAATTAATGAGGGCAGCAGTTGCTGTGGCCGCAGTAGCTCCAACAACTATAGCTGAGGCAAGGAATGCAATGAAGATGACAATGAATCATCAGACTTGTATAGAGGCCAGCAAATTGTTAAGCGCTATTATACCATTGGGATCCTCCCAATCTCTGGTTACATCAACTGGCATCCATAATTTGAGTTTGTCTTCTAACTATATAAACCGTAGTGAAATTTAACTGAGTAGTATTGAGATGGGTAAAACAGCTGGCATATATAGATCCTGCAGGAACATGCAGAGAATAAATATTTTCAGATAAATTATGAGAGACTTGGGTTGTCCCTGGGGTTGCTAAAATCAAATAGGGGTGAGAGGTTCAGACCGTGACTTAATTCTGGAGGGTCAATCTGGTAAGAACATCCCAGAACACCTTTAGGGTCACAACCAATTCTTATATACAAATTCTTCCTAGTAATAAAAGGCAAGCCCATTTTCCAAGAGTATAATGCCATGGGCTAGTGTGGTTGGGAGAAACAATTCTTATAATAGGTGCCCAGGTGCCAGGCCCCTCCCAACCCATATTAGTATATAGTTTTTGAGGCTGAGCCACAACTGTCGTTGTGTCAGCCTTAGGTAATATTCTCAGGTTAGCTCTCAAATTCTCCACTATAAAAGACTTCTGGGGAGAAAAGCATGGTGGCATTTGGTCCTTAGCATAAATACCAGAAGACTGAATCATTATGACTAGCTGCTAAGGTACAAGGAGGCACCAGAGGGAGATTGGAAGCATGATAAACCCCCTCATGGGTATGCAGGCCAACAGATGCTGCCATGGAAACCTGATAGTAATCACTGTGCTGGTCTTTGTTTGCAGCCCAAACTTGCTCCTTTAAAGAGAAGCATAAAGTGTTAAGGAGTACTGAAGCCTCCTGCCCCCTCACTGTATTTTAAGTCTTTGCAATCATGTAAGGGTGTAGGAGCAGCTGGGCAATACGCATTGGGGCAGGAATGATATGATAGCCAGAAGTTTTAAGCACAATTTTAATTTCCCCTTGATAGTCTGAGTCAATGACCCCTGGCTGAACAAAAATACCTTTGGTAGTAATACTGAATCTCCCTAAGATTAGACCAACTGTTCCTGGGGGTAAAGGTACCCAGGCACCAGTAGAAGCTATAATTACGAGATCCTGTTCCTATAAATTGAGCTCATTGGTTGTGACCAAATCCAATCCTGTGCTTCCTCGGGTGGATGTATAAAGGTTGGACACTTTGCATTTATTTCCTCGAATTCACTGGTACTGATTGCTGTTCTGAAAGCTCTGATTGAGGTTGGGAGTTTGGAAGAGGGCACCCCCTTGGAAGTTTCCCTGAACAGGTTGGCCATTTTTGTCAAATTCGTAGTGGAAATGCATTGCCTAATGTCTGCCTTTGCCACAGTGTGGACAATCCTTGGGGGGAAGCCTGTCCTTACTTTTTTCCCCTTTTCTATGCAGATGAGCAGTCCTTGCACAGGTGACCGGGTTTTTCACAATTGTAATATCTGGGATTTCCCTTAATTGCAGCAGCTTAGAGGGAAGCCTCATGCAGCTCTGTGCCCGCATCTTCGCAAGTCTTAATAAACTCACTGATGTCTCCGGCAGTAGCTTGCAGGGGTCTTATAATGGCCCTGCAGTCTTTGTTGGCATTTTCATAAGCTAGTTTCCACCATAGAGATTTCGCTGCTCTGCCATTATCTATTTGCCTATCAATAGCTTCTTGGCGGTGATCAATAAAGTCAGTATAGCCTCCATAGCCCCTGAAGGATACTGGCAAAGGGAGAAGTTTCCCTGGGCTGAGGATCAGGCACAGCCCTCCTGGGTCTAAGAGCAATTTGAGCACTTTGATTGAAAGCATGAGGATCAATCCTGGCTTGAGCCACAGTGGTAGCAAATTCACCAGATCCAAGCAGAATACGGATGGTGACAGGATTATTCATTTGTGCATTCTCTGCCACTTGGTTGCCTGCTCGCTGAGATGACTCCAAATGCCAGACCATGAACTTAGCTGAGGTTAAGGCTGTCCTGGCCAGGGCAATCCAGTCTGAAGGGGCCATTTTGTAGCTGTCAGTGGTGGCTTGAAATAGCCCATTAGTATAAGGAGACTGAAGTCCATTTTCTCTAATGCTCATTTTTGGATCCTTGTAGAGGGAAAAAAGAAGGGGCTCATGGACATTTCTTTGATCCTTGACTATAATGGGGGAAGCCAAAATGGCATCTAAATCCCCAGCCTCAGCTCCCTGCCAAGGGCATTGTCGCATGGCCCTAACAGGATATGTGTCTAAATTTTCTGGCTCTCCGAGGGAGGGCAACAACGAAAACCCTATGAGAGAACTAGTCACTGGCATCCTCTCTAACCAGCAGGGTGCAGATTGGAAAACACCAGGAGAGATCGGTCTGCCTGTAGTGGCAGAGAGAGGAGTGGGCATTGGGAAGCAAACCAGAGAACTCTGATAACCCATGGAGTCAGGCTGTGTTTGCCAGTTTGGGGAACAGAGGGGCCCCAGCATTCCCAGTAGCCTGAGCTGGCGCTCCCACAGTCTCGAGGAGCTTCGGGATACTGTCAGTGCTCCTGGAAGAACACCAGTCACCAGCTCCCTCCCTACCCAGCCGGGCGCAGGCTGAGAAGCACCGGGAGTCAGGCTATAGTTGCTGGCTTGGGGGTCTGGGAGTCCCGTGCATTCCCGGTGGCCTGCATTCCTGGAGGTGCGCATTCCTGATACCAGGGGACTCCAGCCGGGGACTCCAGCCAGCGCTCAAACAGCCTCGGGGCTCTCCTCGCACGACTGACAGGGCCCCCGGGGAAGCGCCAATCGCCAGATCCATCCCTACCCAGCTGGGCGCAGACTGAGAAGCACCAGGAGTCAGGCTGTGGTTGCCAGCTTGGAAGAATTGTGAGTTGCCCAGTGTGTGCAGCCACAGCACTGGGAAAGCTCCAAGCCCAAGCCTGTGAGACCAGGAAAGCCTGGCTGGGAGTGCATGCCCTCATGCCAGGCCAGAGCTGGGAAGCCTGGGGAAAAACCTGCCCTCAGTGGGGCACAGGAGAGCAGCGCCATTCTGGATCTTGGGAGGGCACTGGCAAGACCAGCTAAGTTCACCGAGAGGAGAGAAAGGCCACACTAATAGCCCCTCAGGCTGCTGCAGCCAGGAAGACCAGAAGAAAAGGTTTGACCAGCTGGAAATTAACAAGAGGAGTAGGGGGGAGTGGAGAACACCCAGATACCTGCAGGAGATGGCACCACTGAATCTCACAGGCATCTTACCACAGAAGTTCACACCATAAACCCAGGAACCCAGAACAGATCACTTTAAGAAGCTGAAGCCAACAGGAAGGGCAACACAAACAATGGGAAGACAAAGAAACAATCCCCAAATGAAAGAAAAGGAGGAAGTCTCAGAAAGAACGTTAGATGAAATAGAGGCAAGCCAACTATCAGATATTGAATTCAAAGCACTGGTTATCAGGAAATTCAAAGAGCTTATAACGAGCTACCAGAAATTACAGGAGAGCTACAGTGAGCTCTCTGCAAACTACACCAACATGAAAAAGGAAATGGAAACCCTTAGTAAAGGCCAAGAGGAAATGAAGAATAAAATTTCTGAAGTGAAGAACACAGTAGAAGGCATGAAGAATAGAATTGATATGGCGAAGATCGCATAAGTGAGATAGAAGACAGGATAGAAAGAATCTCCCAGACAGACCAAATAATGGAAAAGAGAATCAGAAAAAATGAGGAGAATTTAAAAGAAATGCAAGACAACATGAAACGTAATAATATCTGAATAATAGGAATACCAGAAGGAGAGGAAGAAGAACAAGGGATAGAAAACCTCCTTGAAAGAGTAATGATGGAAAATTTTCCTAAGTTGAGGAGAGGGAAAGTCACATGGATTCAGGAATCGCAGAGAGTCCCAGGCAGGTGGAACCCAAAGAGGCCTACTGCAAGACACATCATCATTAAAATGGCAAACCTCCAAGACAAACAGAGAATCCTAAAGGCAGCAAGGGAGAAAAAGGAAATAACATACAAGGGGGTCCCAATAAGGTTGGCTACTGACTTCTCAATGGATACATTCCAAGCAAGAAGAGAATGGCAAGAAATACTCCAAGTAATGAGAATCAGAGGCCTACAACCAAGGCTACTTTACCCAGCAATGCTCTCAATCAAGATAGAAGGCCAAATAAAGAGTTTCCAAGAAAAAAGAGGTCTAAAAAAATATGCCTCCCCCAAACCAGCTCTACAAGAATTACTAAAAGGGCTGATTTAGGAAAGGAAGGAAAAGAGAGAGATAGAGAGGAACACAGGTACACAAATGGCAATGAATAAGTACCTTTCAATAACAACCTTAAACGTAAGTGGATTAAATGCACCAATTAAAACACATAGAATAGCTGAATGAATAAGGAAGCACGACCCACACATACGCTGCCTACAAGACACCCACCTCAGGTCAAAGGACCACCACAGACTAAAAGTGAAAGGATGGAACCAAATTCTCCAAGCAAATGGACAAGAAGAAAAAAGCTGGGGTAGCAATTCTCATATCAGACAAAATAGACTTCAAAAGAAGGGCCATAAAGAGAGACCCAAAAGGTCACTTCATAATACTCAAGGGGAGAATCCACCAAGAAGACATTAACATCGTAAATATATATGCACCCAACATAGGAGCACCCAAATATATAAAGAAAATTCTGGAGGACCTCAAGAAAGATATTGACAGCAACACGATTATAGTACGGGATTTTAACACCCCACTGTCTAAAATGGACAAATCTTCCAAATAAAATATCAACAAAGATATTGCAGCATTAAATGACACCCTAAACGAAATGGGCCTAATTGATATATAGAGAGCCCTCCATCCCCAAAGAAACTAAATACACTTTCTTTTCAAATGCACATGGAACATTTCAAAGATAGATCACATGATAGGACACAAAACGAGTCTCAATAAATTCAAGAAAATAGAAATCATACCAAGCATTTTCTCTGATCACAAGGGACTGAAATTGGAAACTAACCCAACAGGAAAAAAACTCAAAACACCCAAAATCATGGAGAATGAATGGTAGGGTATTAAACAACGAATGGGTCAAGATTGAATTTAGGGAAGAAATCAGAAAGCTTCTGGAAACAAATGAAAATGAACTCACAACAACCCGAAACCTATGGGACAGAGTGAAGGCAGTCCTGAGAGGGAAGTTCATAGCAATGCAGGCCTACCTAAAGAAGATAGAAACATTTCAAACAAACAACCTAACCCAATGCCTCCTAGAACTCGAGGAACAACAACAAAGACAGCCTGGAGCAAGTAGAAGGAAGGAAATAACCAAGTTCAGAGCAGAATTAAATGACATAGAGACTAAAAGCACAATTCTAAGGATCAATGAATCCAGGAGTTGCTTTTTGAAAAGATAAAAAAAAAGGGACAAACTTTTAAGTAGGCTCATCAAGAAAAGAAGAGACAAGACCCAAATAAACACAATCAGAAATGAAAGAGGAGAGGTTGCAACTGTAGTGCAGCTAGGCATTAAGTCTAGGCCTGGTGATGTGGGGCTTAGCACGAGTGACTCCATTTTGGGCCTGTTGTCTCTTTGTAACAGTCCTAATTCAGCTCAAGTTTCAACGGCTGAGCAAATATTCTGACTGTAATGACAGACAATACACGTGACAGTTTTCACAAACTATCACATTTGTGATAGTTTGAGTCTTTACTGTAGCAATGCCTACCCACGGAGCGCCAAGGAAAGAAAACAAACCCGGGGAGATGTTTCGTAAGAGCTCCGATGCAGATCTTCAAGAAGAATTTGGAATGTTTCCTCCTTTCGGGATGGGGATTTTGTAGAAACAGCTTGAGAATGAGAGAGGCCATTTGTTGAAAGACTCATTTTAGAACATTTGAAACTCAAGCTGGTAGCGAGAGGCAGGTTCCCCATCAGAAACTTTGTACCCACTTGCTTTCCAGAATAAAACAAGTTTGATATTTGTCAAAATGACTTTGATGATCTGATTCTATAGTTGGCAGAGCAAGATAGCAACCGAGGCTATAGCAGGCCAGATAAATTTAACATAAATTTTTTTAAAAAAGATACTGTATTAAATAGGAGTAAAATCAAACTGCAACCGTGTATGGGCCTTGCTCTGAAAACCTAAATCCATGACAGCAAAGAATTTGNAAAAAAATTCCATTCGATATAGCACAAACGAAAATAAAATATCTGGGAATAAACCTAACCAAGCAGGTAAAAGACCTGCATGCAGAAAATTACACAACACTGAAGAAAGAAATCAAAGAAGACACAAATAAATGGAAACATATACCATGTTCATGGATTGGAAGAATTAACATAATCAAAATGTCCATACTACCCCAAGCAATTTACAGATTCAATGCAATACCTATTTAAATACCAATGGCATATTTCACAGACATAGAACAAACTCTTCAAAAATTTATATGGAACCATAAAAGACCCCGAATAGCAGCTTCAATGTTGAGAAAGAAGAACAAAGTAGGAGGAATCACAATACCTAATATCAAACTGTATTACAAGGCCACTGTAATCAAAACAGCCTGGTACTGGCACAAAAACAGGCACATAGACCAATGGAATAGAACTGAGAGCCCAGAAATAAACCCAAATCTCTATAGTCAATTAATATTCAACAAAGGGGACGATAACATAAAATGGAGTAAAGACAGCCTTTTCAACAAATGGTGTTGGGAGAACTGGACAGCTACATGCAAAAAAATGAAACTTGAGCACCAACTTACACCATACACCAAAGTAAATTCAAGGGGGATAAAAGACTTAAGTATAAGCTGTGAAACCATTAAAGCCCTAGAGGAGAGCACTGGCAAGAAAATCTCAGATATTCCATGCAGCAATATTTTTACTGATACTTCCCCTAGAGCAAGGGATATAAAGAAAATAAAAAACAAATAGGATCTCATCAAAATCAAAAGCTTCTGCATGGCTAAGGAAAACAGTATCAAGATACAAAGAGAAGCAACTGTTTGGGAAAACATATTTGCCAATGATACCTCAGACAAAGGTTTAATCTCCAAAATATACAAAGAACACACTCGACTCCACTCAAAGAAGACAAGCAACCCGATTAAAAAATGGGCAGAGGACTTGAACAGAGATTTCTCCAAGGAGGACATACAGAGGATCCAGAGACACATGAAAAGATGCTCGATATCGCTAGCTATCAGAGAGATGCAAATTAAAACCACAATGAGATACCACTTAACACCAGCCAGAATGGCTATCATAAACAAAGAAACAAACAACAAGTGTTGGAGAGGCTGTGGGGAAAAGGGGACCTTTGTTCACTGTTGGTGGGATTGCAGACTTGTACAACCACTATGGAAAACAGTATGGAATTTTCTAAGAAAACTAAAAATGGATGTGCCTTTTGACCCAGCAATTCCACTCTTAGGAGTATATCCAAAGAATCCTGAAACACCAATCCCAAAGAACCTACGCACCCCAATGTTCATAGCAGCACAATTCATGATAGCCAAGAGTTGGAAGCAACCTAGATGCCCATCGGTCAATGACTGGATAAAAAACTATGGTACATTTACACAATGGAATTCTATGCTGCACAAAGGAAGAAGGAACTACTACCCTTTGCAACATCATGGATGGAACTGGAAAGCATTATGCTGAGTGAAATAAGCCAGGTGGTGAAAGACAAATACCATATGATATCACTGTTAACAGGGATCTAAACAAAACAAACAAGCAAGCAAAGTATGACCAAAGACACTGAAATAGGGAACAGGGTGACAGGGTCCAGAGGGGAGAGGGGAGAGAATCATAGTGGAAAAGGGGATGGACTCACATGAACAAGTATAAAGGCCACATGGACGATAACTAAGGGTGGGGGGTGGAAATGGGAGGGAGGTGGGGAGCATAGGGAGGGGGTCGGGCAGGGTTGGGAATATAAGACAGAAAGCTGTACTTGAAGAAGAATTAAATAAAAAAATATTTAAAAAAAAACAAAAAACAAAAACAAAAAAAATAAATTTTCTGGCTCTCTTGGTGGTGAGTCATCCCGTGAAGGGGAACACTCCCAGAGTTGGTGTAAGGGGTGATGGCTACAATGCTGGTCCTCCAGTGGGTCTGTAGGCAGAAATTTTGTAGCTGGTTCTTCCACTACATCATATATGACTTCCTCCTCTGAATGAGACTCCTTATCTTCCTCTGTAACTAATTCTGGCCTCTTAACTCAAATGGGCAGGAGAGCAGTCCTGACTAGCCCCAAGGTTACTAAGTTTTGAGCTCTGATAGAAACACCACTGTCTTGTAAAGATTTTTTAGCTTATTGCCTGCATCTTCCCAGATCTCGATATCTAAGTTTCCCTCGTCAGAATAATCAAGGTAGTATTCCTTTACAATTCATAAGAGCTGAATGAGATGCTGTTCCTTTACATTATAACCCACTGCCAAGAGAAGTCATTGTAGCACCCACGGGTAAACTTTGTGCTCTTTAGGTAAACCAGAGCCCATTCTTTCTATTAAAATGCTTCTTTTAACTTTTCTTTTTGAACTTTTACTGAAGAGAGTATATTGACCTAGCATGATACACACTGCAGACGATGTTTGCTTAAAACACACTTCATAGAAACCATGCTTATTCCGAAGTGATGTGCAAGGGTTTTAACAATTCATTAGTGTTCTTTCAGAGATAAACAAACTTGGTGATAGAAAGTGAACTGTAGGTAAATATTCACTTTGATATTGACAAAATGGTTCTGCCCAAATCAGGTAGTACACCGTCCATGCACATCTCCACTTCCCTACGCGTTCACACCGGGTAGAATACTTTGAAAATACTTGTACTGCAGAAGCTCTTTCGACTTCAAGAAGCCACAGTCTTACACATCTGTTCACTGATTTGTTTCTTTATTTTTAAATTTATTTAATTATTTTCCAAGTACAGTTTTACTTACTCTTACTCCCACCCCCATGCTCCCCCCTTTCTCTTACTCTCACCCCCTTGCTCCATCTCTTACTCCCACCCCCATGCTCCCACCTTTCTCCCATTTCTACCCTTTATAATTGTTGTCCATGTATCCTTTATATTTGTTCCTCTAAATCCCTCCCCTATTTCTCCTGACATTCCATCCCCTCTCCCCTCTGGTCGCTGTCCCCGTGTTCTCTGTTTCTGTGTCTTTGGTTATATTTTGCTTGCTTGTACATTTTGTTGTTTAGCTTCCCGTTAAAGGTGAGATCATATGGTATTTGTCCTTCAACACCTGGCTTATTTCACTCAGCACAATGCTTTCCAGTTCCATCCATGTTGTTGCAAAAGGTCGGAGCTCCTTCTTTCCTTCTGCTGCATAGAATTCCATTGTGTATATGCGCCATAGATTTTTAATCCATTCATTTACTGATGGGCACCTAGGTTACTTCCAACTCGTGGCTGCTGTAAATTGTGCTGCTATGAACATTGGGGTGCATAGGTTCTTTGGGATTGGTGTTTTAGGTTTCATAAGATACAATAACAGAAGTGGAATTGCTGGGTCAAAAGGCAAGTCCAATTTTAGTTTTCTGAGAAAATTTCATACTGTTTTCCACAATGGTTGTACCAGTCTGCAGTCCCACCAACAGTGGACTAGAGTCCCCCTTTTCCCACACCCTCTCCAACATTTGCTGTTTATTGCTTTCTTATGATAGCCATTCTCACCGGTGTAAAGTGATATCTCATTGTGGTTTTAATTTGCATCTCTCTGATAGCAAGCAATATTGAGCATATTTCCAGGTGTCTCTGGATCCTCTGTATGTCCTCCTTGGAGAAGTGTCTTTTCAGGTCCCTTCCCCATTTTTTAATTGGGTTAGTTGTGAAGTCTAAGTGAAGTCTTCATTCTAAGACTTCACTCTTCTTAGAGTGAAGTCGTGTGAGTTCTTTGTGTATTTTGGAGATTAAACCTTTGTCTGAGGTATCATTGGCAAATATGATTTCCCATACAATTGGCTGTCTTTTTATTTTAATGTTTTCTTTAGCCGTGCAGAAGCTTTTTTTTATTTTGATGATATCCCACTTGTTTATCCTTTCCTTCATGTGTCTATTCAAAAAAATCCAAAATGATGGTAAACTCCCAAACTCTTTTTATGAAGTCAGTATCATCCTAATTCCAAAATCACATACAGACACAACAAAGAAAGAAAACTTCAGGCCATTATCGCTGATAACATAGACACTAAAATCCTCAACAAAATATTGGCAAATCACATCCAACAATACATCAAAAAGATCATACACCACGACCAAGTGGGTTTCATCTCAGGAATGCAAGGATGGTTCAATATCCGCACATCAGTAAATGTAATACATCACATAAACAAAAGCAAAGACAAAGACCACATGATCATATCAAAAGATGCAGAAAAAGCTTTTGATAAGGTACAACACCAGTGTATGATAAAGGCACTCAGCAAAGTGGGAATAGAGGTAGCATTCCTTAATATAATAAAGGCCATATATGAAAGACCTAAAGCCAACATCATACTCAGTGGACAAAAATTAAAATATTTTCCACTAAGATCAGGAAAAAGTCAAGGTTGTCCACTTTCACCACTTCTATTTAATATAGTATTGGAAGTTTTCACCTCAGTGATCACGCAAGAAAGGGAAATAAAAGGAAGTCAAAACAGACAGGAGGAAACAAAATTGTCATTGTTTGCAGATGACAGGTTAGTGCACATGGAAAATCCTATAGCCTCTACCAAAAAAACTGCTCAAACTAATAAGTGAATTTGGCAAAACAGTGCGTAACAAACTCAATATGCAGAAATCAAAGGCATTTTTGTATACTAACAATGAATTAGCAGACGCACTAATGAAGAAAAAAATTCCATTCGATATAGCACAAACGAAAATAAAATATCTGGGAATAAATCTAGCCAAAGAGGTAAAAAGACCTGTATGCAGAAAGCTACACAACGTTAAAGAAAAAAATCAAGGAAGACACAAGCAAATGGAAACATATGCTGTGTTCATGGATTGGAAGAATTAACATCATCAAAATGTCCATACTACCCAAAGCAATTTACAGATTCAATGCAATACCTATTTAAATACCAATGGCATATTTCACAGACATAGAACAAACACTTCAAAAATTTATATGGAACCATAAACGACCCCAAATAGCAGCTGCAATGTTGAGAAAGAAGAACAAAGTAGGAGGGAATCACAATACCTAATATCAAAATGTATTACAAGGCCACTATAATCCAAACAGCCTGGCACTGGCATAAAAACAGGCACATAGACCAATGGAACAGAACAGAGAGCCCAGAAATAAAGCCAACTCTCTATAGTCAATTAGTATCCGACAAAGAGGGCATTTTACTCCATAAAATGGGGTAAAGATAGCCTGTTCAACAAATGGTGTTGGGAGTAGTGGACAACGGTGCAAAAAAATGAAACTTGAGCACCAACTTATGTCATACACCAAAATAAATTCAAGGTGGATAAAACACTTAAATATAAGCCGTGACACCATTAAAGTCCAAGAGGAGAACATTGGCAGAAAAATCTCAGATATTCCACGCAGCAATATTTTTCTTTTAACTTTTGATTGTTTTCTTTTCAGATTCCACCATCTGTGCTGAACCCTAAATAGTTAGCTAAGGAACAATATAGTGTAGCGGGCCATATGTGCTGTTAGTGAAACAGTCAGGGAGAGGGTCACTGGGCACTCTGAGCACACTCACCTTGCTAATGAGTTTCAGCCTCCCCGCCCCCCCACCCCCCCTCACACAAGTGTTTAGGACTGCAACGGTGGGGCTCAAAGCACTAGGTGACCAACCTTTATATCATGCTTTTCCGGATGAGCCAGAACTTAAATTAAGAGTTTTGGGAGGTTTCTATAAAAACCCTTACACATCTTGGGAATTGATCCCAGTCACACTCACAAGGTTTCAACATGGGAATACACGATTTCTTGGGTGGAGGGGAGCAAGTGCTTTTTGTCGGCTGAGCTTGGCGATGTTAAAAGCTCTAACAAAAAGCCTGGGCCTAACATTAAATTCTTCTGGAAAGAGATCTTTTGAGTCTGGTCAGACCAGAAGAGTCATCCAGTGAACGCTTTTCATTATGCAGGCAGGCAGAGGGAAAAGGCAAAATCAAAAGGACCACAAGAGGAGGTTTGAAAGAAAGAATTTGCTGAAATGCTTTTAAAATATTCCTGTAACGATTCGCTGCTTCTTGAAAAAAGGGATTAAAGGAAAATCTTTGCTCTTTTCCCCAAGCCTAGACCTAGTTGGGGTTGTGCCATGGGGACCGGCATGTGAGTGTTTTTACAGTGTGCTTCATGTTGCATGGACTTTTGCTTGCAGCTGGCGGGAAACCTAGTGTTCTAGTCTGGTCCACATACCAGCTAAGCTTCTCATGGTGACTTCAAGCAGTGAGCACCCTTGTGACTTTTAACTGTTTGGCCTGTGCCTGCAACATTGCAGCAGATGCTTGGGAGAGAGGGGATGGATCCTGCTTAGTGAAGAAGGTACAGATGTAAAATGGTCACAAGAGAGGATGACCATGGAAGAAATCCATTTTCTCTGAAATCCAGCACAATCCACAACCTTCCTGAAAATCACTTCTTGTTGTCTGCCCTTACCTGAAGTCATAAGTGCACTCTGACCACATTGGTGTGTTGATCACAACTGAGGGTCATAACCCTGGTCCGTGTTCCTGGGCACAGGTGTGGTGGATCCTGGCTGGCAGATCCATGGATGTTGTGGCTGCTGTGAACAAATACACATGGACAACAGAAATATCCTGTTGTCCTGTCGAAATAAAGGGATGGCATGGCCTCTCTCAAAGTCAGAGAGAGAGGGCCCTGATCCCCACATGGACAGGCTTTTATTGTTTTCCTGGGTACATTACATGGAGGATAGTCCTCATTTACTATGCACATGATCACATTAGGTGGTTACCTTTTACAGACAACAACAGAGAGGGTAATGCTAATTACATCAAAGAAGAAGGATATTTGCTAATGTAGAGAGAAAAGTGGTTGGATTGTTAACACTCTGTACTTGGGAGGTTTCACTCAGAGTTTAGAAAGCTGCAGTAAGCCCTTGCTGCCTCCATTATGAGTGAGGGAGTTTTAGCAAAAGCAAGACTCATAGTGGCCTAGGTAGAAGTGCAGGCATGATTACCCATGGGAAATCCTTTTCTTGAGTATGGTCTTGTATGCTGACTCACACCCCATTGGTTTTCCACATGAGGGTTGAACTACACTTCCACAACACGCAAAAATGGTTCCCTACAGAACCCAGAATCCCAAGACAAAGGATCCCTCATCTACAAACCTCCAGAATAAGGGAAGGCACCTCAAACCTGAATGAAAAGAACATAAAACTCAGAATCTAGATATGAAGGGTAAGGGACAGAGAATGCCAAGAACTAGGCATAGGTACTCAAAATCCCCAAAACAAGGGGATAGAACTTGAAACTACAACAATAATGGGTGGAATTTGGACATCAGAATGTAGGAGTAGACTTCAGAAGCCCCCAAACTAGGGTATGGGACTCCAACCTCAACACAAGGAAATAGAAAGGGGAACCATGAGCACAAGGGAATTGGACTCAGAACCTGAAACACAATTGGCTGAATATAAAAACACAGAGAACATGGGTGTGGAACCCAAAATGCAAGCCAAAAAGTTTTAGATCTCAGACCTGAGAAGAACAGATTAATTTGGAATCTGAATAGTGGGAGGGAAACCAGAACACCAATAACAATGAGATGGAATTAAGAACTCTAACAACAAGAGGATGAAACTTGGAATCCCAATGACAAGCTCATGGAACTCAGAAACATGGGTACAAGGGGACAAAAGAAGAAGAGTCCAAAGAGCACCATGATATTACTTTGAATACCAAGAACAAGGGAGTAAACTTAAATACCCCAAAACAAGAAAAGGGAAATAGAAATCCCAAGAGCAAAACAATTTAATTCAGATCCCAAACACAAGGGGAAGAAATCCCAAGACCCAACAACATGGGGATGCAAGTCGGGAACCACTGAAACAAGCTGATAGTATGTTAACAGCCCTCAAACAAGGTGATGAAATTCAGAAACCCAAGAAGATGGGGGAAGATATTCAGAACGCCGAGATCAAGGGGATGGAACTCAGAAACCTGAGAACCAGCAAATGGAAAGTGTAATCCATAGAACAAACTGATATTATACCAACCCCAGGAAAAGAGGGTTGGAACTACAAAGCCTCACATAAAGAGGATGGGGCTTAGAATGCCAACAACAGAGGGAAAACTTCAAAATCTCATGAACAAGGGGATGGAACTAGAACCTCAACAAACAGGGAATGTAATTCAAAACAACCAGAACAAGCATAGGAACATGGAATCCCAAGAGAAAGGGGTTGGAACTACAACCACCCCTCCCCCTAAATAAGTGTATGTAACTCTGAAAATAAAGAACAAGAAGAGGAAACGTGAAATGTCAACCACAAGAGAATGGAAATGGCAAACTCAAAATTAATTAATTAATCTAGGGATCCTGAGAACAAGGGGATAGAACTCGAAACACCCCTAAAAAGAGGGCTGGAATTCAGAAACTGAGAACAAGGAGCTAGAACTCAGAAGCCTGAAAACAAGGGCATGGGACTAAAACGCAAGAAGCAAGGGGTTAAATTGCGGACACTGAAACCCAGGGGAATGAATTAGGAATCTGAAACAACAGAATAGAACTCAGATGTCCCAGAACATGGGGATGAAACTTGAAACCCTAATAAAAATTAGGTTGAACACAGAAACCCAAGAACAAGAGGATGGGCCGCATATTCCCAAGTAGGAGGGGATGGAACACAGAAACACGAGGAAAAGGTAAGGGATTCAGAATTCATGTTTCAGGGGAATGACACTCAGAACACTGAGAAAAGAGGATGGAATTTGAAACCTCAGCAACAATGGGATGAGTATGGGAATCTCAGGAACAATGCGATGAAATTTAGAAACCTGAGAACAATGGGAGGGGAATCCGAGTTCTAAGAACAGGGGGATGAACTCAAAAAGACAAAACCATGGTGGTGGAACTCAGAACCCCAAGATTCAATCTTGGGATTAAATCAGAGTCCCAAGAACAAAGAGAAAGAACTGAGAATGTCAAGAAAAAAGGTGATGGAACTCAAAATGATGGCATGGAACTAATGATGGCATGGAACTCACAAACCTGAGAGCAAGGGGATGAAACCCTCTATCACAAGGGAAAGGAGATGGAACTCAGAACCCCTAGAAAATGGCAAGGAATTCATAATCCCTAGTACAGGGGGATGAAACTCAGAACACCAAGAACATAGGGATGGAATTCCAAATCTAAACAACAAGGGGATAAGTCTAAGATTCCCAGGAACAATGCCATGCAACTGAGAAAACTGAGAACAAGAGGATAAACTGAAAAAGACACACATGGTGATAGAAGACAGGACACCAAGAATAAGGGGATTGGAATCAGAATCCCAAAACAAAGAGAAAGAACTGGGAAATCTCAAAAACAGGCAATGGATTCTGAAAACACCCAATAACAAAGACCTGGAGATAAAATCCCTGAGAACATAGGCATGAAATTTGAAACCACAAGAACATGTAGATAAACACAAAATCTGAAACACCAGAGGACGGAACTACAAATCTCCACAAACTCAATGGAACACGTAAAACTGAGAAGAAGGGGATGGATTTCAAAACCCAAGAATAAAAGTATAGAATTCAGAACCCCAATTAAAAAGAAGCGATTTGAAAATTCTAGTATAAAGGAATGGACTTCAGAATAGTTAGAACAAGGGGCTGTAAGCCAAAACTTGAATAACAAGAAGATCAATGCCGGAATTAAAAAAAAAAAAAACAAAACAAAACAAAACACTAAGGGTAATAAAACACGGAATGCCAAAAACCAGGTGAAGGCGCTTGGAATTCCACGAACAATGCAGTGGAATTCAGAACCCAAAAGCAAGGGGATAAAAATCACAACCCTAAAGATGTGGGTATGGACTCAGAACCATGAGAACAAGGGCAGGGATTCGGAATCTCAGGTACAGAGGCTGGAAATCTGAAACTCAAGAACCAAGGGATGAAACTCAAAGTCCCAAGAACAAGTCGACGGGGATGAGAACCAGGGAAACAGTGAATGGGAATTGGAACTCCAAGAGCAATGTGATTCTACTTGAACCCCAAGAACAAAGGTAAGGGATTCCTATACTCAAGAACACTGGGATGAATCATGAAAACACAAAACAAGGGAAAGGACCTGGAAAAAGTGATAGCAGGGGCATGTAACTCAGAATACTAAGAAAAGGAAAAACAACTGGGAATCTCAAGAACAAGGGGATGGAAACTGAAGCCCCAAGAACTAGGAGTAGGAAATAAAAACCCTGAGAAGAATGAGATGGAATTGGGAACCACAAGAGCGAGTGAAGAAATCCGGAGTCCCAAGAACAAAGGGATGGAACTACAAATAGCCCCAAACTGAATGTAACTCATAACCCTGAGGACAAGGGCATGGGTGTCAAAACACAACAAAAAGGGTATAGAAGCCAGAAATGCCATTAAGAGGGGAGAAATTTGTCGTTCATATTACAGGAACATGGAAGTCAGAAAAGTGAGAATAATGGGAAGTAATTCAAAACCCCAATAAGGGGAAGATACTCAGAGTCCCAAGAACAAGGCTATCGAGCTTAGAAAAATGACAATGAGGCAAAGCAAAACAGAATTCCAAGAGCAATGCGACTTTACTCGAATCCCAAGAACAAGGGCAGGAAGTTTTTTTGTTGCTGGGGTTTGGAATTTCTTTCCCTTGTTCTCGGCATTCAGACTTCCATACACATAGTAGGCATGACAATTTCGTTTTCTTTTAATGGTGGTTCTTGGTCCCATACATTTCTTTTTGGGTGTTGACTCCCTTCCCCATGTTCTTGGTGTTCTAAGTTCCATGGAATTCGGGGTATTTGTAGTTCTATTCCCTTGTTTGGGGGATTCCAGATTCCTTCACTTGTTCTCGCAGTTTCCATTTCTGTTCCCACATTTCTGGGGTTCTTATTTCCATCTTCTTCTTTTGGGGGTTTCAAGCCCCATACCCTTGGTCTTGAGATTCCCAGTACTTTCCCATTGTACTTTGTGTTCTTGCTCTCATTTTTCCCACTCCCTTCTTCTCAGTTTTGGGTTTTTCTGATTCATCCCATTGTTCTTAGGTATATGACTTCCTGCCCTTGTTCTTGGGGTTCAAATAAAATCACGTTGATCTTGGAATTCCAAATGGCATTCACTGTTTCCCTGGTTCCCATGTCCATTGGCTTGCTCTTGTGACTCTTTGTTTCATTCCCTTGTTGGGGTTTTTAAATCCACCCCTATGTTCTTCCTTGACTGGGGCTTCATATCCATCACCTTGTTCTTTTGGTTGCCAATTCTTTCTCTTTGTTCTTGGGATTCTGAGTTCAATCTTCTTGTTTGGGGGCTCTGAGTTCCATCCTCTTGTTTTTGTACTTTTGAGTTTATCCTCTTGTTCTGGGGATTTTGATTCCCAAAATCCCATTGTTGGGGGTTCGAATTACAGCCCCTTATTCACAGTGTTCTGACTTCCATCCTCCTGTAGTATGGACGACAAATTTATTCCCTTTTAATGGGGGTTCTTTGTTCCATATCCTTCTTGTTGGATTTTGAGATGTATTTCCAAGGTCTCACCCCCTTGTTCTCAGGTTTCTCCATTCCATTGCCTTGTTCTGGGGATTCCCACATACATCCCCTTGTTGTTGGGATTGATCCCCTCCTTCTCAGTGTTCAGAGATTCACCACCCTGTAATTGGGATTCTGAATTCCTTGCCTTCTTGTTGGGATTCTGAGCTCAGTGCCCTTGCTGTCGAGTTTCTGAGTTCCATCCAATTGTTATTGGGGTTTCGAGTTCCATTCCTGTGTTCTGGAACTTCTGATTTCCATCCAATTGCTTTCCAGATTCATAGTTCAATCTCCTTGTTGTCAGACTTAGCAAATTAGTTTCCTAGTTTGGGGGGTTAGTGTCCCCTTAGAGCTTCTGTCTTCTATCTTATTGCTCTCAAGGTGTGAGGTCCACCACTTGTTGTTGGGGGTTCAGATTGTACTTCCTCATTCTAGGTGTTCTTTTTTCCATATCCTTCTTGTTAACTTTTCACTTTCCTTCACCTGTTTTTTTAGATTCCCAGTTGTTTCCCCATGTTCTTGGGATTCTATGTTCAATCACCTGGTTCTTGGGCCCCTTAGCTCCATTATCTTTTTTTTTGGGGGGGATTTAAGTTTACCCCCCTGTTCATGGGATTCCACCACCCTGTCTTCTTCTTGAGCTTTCAGACAACATCACATTGAGTTAGGACTCCTTGTTCCATCCCCTTGCTCTCTGGTTTCTGAGCTCTACGCTCTTGTTATTGGAGATTCTAGGTGCATCCCTTTGTACTGGGGTTTCTGAGTTGCATCCATTCGAGTTTCATATTCCTAGTTTCATTCCATTATTCTCAGGGTTTCCAATGTAATTCTGTTGTCCTTTGGGTTTGTGTCCCAAACCATTGTTGCAGGCTCCTGAGTCCCGTCCACTTTTTCTCATGTTCCGGTTTCTATCCTCAGGGTACAGAGTTTTTGAGTTCCATCACTTTGTTGTTAGGGTTTTGAATTTCATGCACTTCTTATCAGTGTTCTGAGTTGCATCCCCCTGGTGGGATTCAGAATCTCGGCATTCTTCACGTGTGCTAAGTTCCAACCCTCTTTAATGGGATTTCCAGTTACACCCCCTTCTTCTCTGGCTTTCTTATATGAAGCCAAGTGTGTTTCAGGTTCCAAATGCAGTCTCCATGTTCTCAGGGTTGACTTACTCATTTCATTGTTTTGAGGTTTGAGTCACCTACCCTTGTTACTGGGGTTCTGATTTCCAACCTCTTGCTCTATCGTTTTGAGTTGCACCCCCACTTTGATATGGTTTCAAGTTCCATCCCCTACTTCTTGGTGTTCTAAATACTTTAACCGTGATTTTGGGTTTCACAGTTCCATCCCCTTGTGGGAGGAATTTTGTAGTCTCATTCCCTTTTTTCTTGGGAATCCGCATTCCTTCTATTGTTCTTTTGGTTTTGATTTTCTTCTTCCATCCACTGGGGTTTCAGTTGCATCCACGTGATCTTCAGATTCCAAGTTCCATGACCTAATTCTCGGTGTTCTGATTTTCATCTCCTTGCTCTTGGTTTTCTCATTCCTACCACTTGATTTGAGGTTTTCAAGGTCCACCGCATTTTTTGTTGTGTATCCAAGTTCCTGTTCTCGTTCTTGGGGTTTGAGTAAAATCACACTGCTTGGAATTCCATTTTGCTTCACCTCGTTGTCTTTTTTCCTGAGCACGATGGCCCTGTTCTTGGGACTCTGAGTTTCATCCCGTTGTTGGGGTTTTGAATTACAGCCCCTTATTCACAGTGTTCTGACTTCCATCCTCCTGTAGTATGGACGACAAATTTATTCCCTTTTAATGAGGGTCCTGTGTTCCATCTCCTTCTTGTTGGATTTTGAGATCTATTTCCTTGGTCCTTGGTCACAGCATTCTGAGTTTCATTCCATTTTGGGGTATTTGTAGTTCCAACCACTTGTTCTTGTGATTTAACATCTCATCCCCCCCCCGTTTTTTTTAGCTTTTATTTTCATCTCTCTGTTCTTGAGGTTTCAAGTTCCATCCCCTTGTTTTTGAGATTCCCAGATCTTTTCCCTTGTTCTTACTATTGTGAGTTCCGTACCTTGTTCTTGCTTTTCCCAGGTCCTTTCCCTTAAATTTGGGGTTTCAAGATCCATCCCATTGATCATGGGCAAATCAGTTCCTGCCCCTGTTCTTGTGGTATAAATATAATTACATTGCTTTTCTAATTTTAATTTCCATTCTCCGGTTCCCAAGTTGTAATCTCCATCGCCTTGTTCTTGAGACTCTGAGTTTCATCCCCTTGTTGTTGGCATTTTGATATCCTTCCATTTTTTTTTGGGGGGGGGTCAGATTTCCAGCCCCTGTACTTGAGATTCCAAATTTCTTCTCTTCTTCTCATGGTTCTGGGTCCATATGCATGTATTTAGGGGTCTGATTTCCATTTCCTTGACTTTGGGTTTTGAGTTCCATCGCCGTTTTTCGACCCCACCCCCTTTTTGTACTTTCAAATACCTTCACCTACCTTTAGGCATTCATTTTTTTAATTACTTCTGATTTTCATATTCCGAGATCTGTATTCTCGTTTTTCAGGTTTCAAGTTACATGCTCTTGTTCTGGCTGTTCTGAATTCCATTCCTCTATCCTAGGAATTAAAAATTTCTTCTTTCAAATTGGGGTTTTGAATTCAATTCTCTTCTTCTTGGGTTTCAAAATTCATCACCTTCTTCTCAGATTTACGTGTTCCATCAGATTTGTGAGGATTTGTATACTCACTGGCTCATGTTTCAGATTCCATCTTTCTTCACTTGTTTTTGTGATTTCAAATTTCATGCCTATGTTCTAGGGGTTATTAATTCTTGCTGTTGGGTATTCACGTTTACCTTTTTGTTCTTGGGATTCCGAAAAATACATTGTTCTTCTGACTTTATTTTTCATCCCCTCGTTCGCAGATTTCTGAGTTCCTTTGTGTTGTCTTTGGGATTCTGTCATTTTATCAGCGTGTTGTTGGGTTTCTAAATTTCATCTAACTTCTTATCAGTGTCCTGACTTTCCACCCCCATTGGAATTCAGAATTCTTCCACTCTCCTCAGGTTCTGTGTTCTAAACCTTTTTCTTGCCATTGTGAGTTTCATCCTCTTGTTCTCTTGCTTTTTAGATTCAGTCCATTGTGTTTCAGGTTCTGAGTTCAATCCGTGGTTCCCATTTCCATTATCTTGTATTGAGGTTGGTGTCCCATACTTTTGTTTTGATGCTTCTGAGATCTATCCCCTTGTTCTCATGTTCTGAGTTTCATACCTTGTCTTTGGAGTTTCAAGTTATATCCCCTTGCCCTTGGGATTCCGAGTAATTTCCCTTGATCTTGCAGTTGTAAAAACCAACCACTTGTTCTTAGGGTCTTATTTCCATATACTTGTTGTTGGGGTTTCATGTTCCATCTCCTTCTTGAGATTCTGAGTACTTTCCCATTATTCGTGGAAACCCTCGTTTCTTCCTCTTCTTCTGGGGTTTCAAGTTCCATCCCATTGTTCTAGGGTTCCAAGGTGCTCCCCAGTTGTATTGGGTTTTCCCGTTCCATCCCTCAGTTCTTAGAATTCCGAGTTCCATTCACTTATTCTCAAGGTTCTGAAATCCATCTTCTTGTGCTTGGTTTTCCCAGATCCTTCTTCTTGGTTTGAGACCTTTCAGATCCCTCCCCTTGTTCTTGGGAATGCCAGTTTCTGCCCTTGTTCTTGGGGTTCAAGTAGAATGGCATTGGTCTTGGAATTACCATTAGAATCCCCTGGTTCTCAGGCATCTGAGTGCCATGGTCTTGTTCTTGGGACTCTGAGTTTCATTACTTTTTGCATTTTGAATTCCTTCTTCTTGTTTTGGAGGTTCCGAGTTCCATCTCTCTGTACTTGGCATCCCAAATCTCTTCCCTTGCTCTAGGGGTTCTTAGTTTCATACCGTTGCTTTCAGGCTTTCGAGAATATCCCACTGTTTGGGTTTCAAATTACACCCCCCCTTGTTTTCAGTCTTATGACTTCCATCCTTTCCAATTTTGTTGTACTAGGGACAACAAAATCCTTCTTTCTAGATTGAAGTTCTGAGTTCTACATCTTTGTTGTTGGGTTTTGAGATCCAGCCCCTTGTTCTTAGGGTTCTCAGTTCCATCCCATTTTGTGGGGCTTGTTGTTCCATCTCCTTGTTCCTGGGATTCTGAGTTGCTTCACTTTTTCCTGTGGTTTTGAATCTCATCCCCTTTTTCGTGGGCTTCTTATCTCCATCTCCTTGTTGTTGCAGTTTCAAGTTCCATCCCCTTGCTCCTGATATTCCAAGTTCTTTTTTCTTGTTCTTGGTATAACACCTTTCTTTCCTTTGTTCTTCTGTGTTCAAGTTCCATTCTCTGTTGCTTGGGATTCCGAGTCCCATCCCCTTGGTTTGGTCTTGAATTTTACACTCCGTTGCTCTCAGGGTTCCCAGGTCTATTCTCTTGTTTTGAGGGTTTCCCTATTTCTTATGAGTCTAAGATCCACCCCTTTTCCTTGTCCTTCAAATAACATCACGTTTTTCTTGGGATCCTCCTTGCATCCCACTGTTCTCAGATTTCTGTGTTCAATCTCCTTCCTCTTGGGATTCAGAATCCAGCCTCCTTGTTGTTGGGGTTACGGATTCCATTCATGTGTTGTCATATTTCTGAGTTTCATTCCCCTGTACTCGATATTGTGAGTTTCTTCCATTCTTCTCCCGGTTCTGAGCTTCGTTCATTAGTTTTTTGAGTCCCAGGTCCATTCTCTTGTTCCTGGCGTTCTGAGTCCCATCATCCCCTGGTTCCGGGGTTTCCAAATTTGATCCCCTTGTTGTTAAGGTTTTGAGTTCCATCTGTCTGTTCTCGGGCTTCTAAGTTCCTGCAATTGTGTGTTGCATTCTAAGTAAAGCCCACTTCCTCTCAGCCTTCCCATTTCAATCTTCTCATTGTTCAACTTGGAGGTCCATACACTCATTTGGGGGGTTCCGTGTTGAAACCCCTTCTTGGGGTTTTTGGTTACAGCCATTTTGATTGGGGGTTTTAGTTCCATCCCTTTGTACTTGGAATTCCAATTTCCTTCACCTAATTTTTGGTGTTCCATCTGTCTGTTCTCAGGTTCTAAGTTCCATGCAATTGTGTATTGCATTCCAAGTAAAGTCCACTTCCTCTCAGCCTTCCCATTTCAGTCTTCTCATTGTTCAGCTTGGAGGTCCATACACTCATTTGGGGGGTTCCGAGTTGAAACCCCCGAATTCAATCTGGGGATTCCGAGTTTCATCCCCTTGCTGTTGTGGCTCTTCAGATCCATCCCCTTGTTCTCGAGGTTCTGAATACCATCTCGTTTTTGGAGGGGAGTTTTTGATGCACCCCTGTGTTCTTGGGATTCCAAGTTCCTTCGCTTGTTATTTCTGGTTTAAAATTCCATCCTCTTCTTTACATTTAGAGTTCCATCCCATGCTTCTCAGGGTTCTTATTTCCATCCCCTTTTCCCCATAGTATCAAGTTCTATACCCTTGTTCTTCATATTCTCAGTTATTTCCACTCGCTCTTGAGTTTTGAATATCCACCTTCTTGTTCTCAAGATTCCGAGTTCCTCCTCTTATTCTTGGGCTGTTGAATAATATCACACTGTCCTTGGGATTCTGTTTACCATTCCCATGTTCTCTGGCATTTGACTTTCATCACTTTGTACTTGGGATTCCGAGATTCATCCCCTTGGTGTGGTTTCAAATTCCATCCCCTTGTCCTTTGGATTCTGAATTCCATCCCTCTTTACAGGGATTCTGAGTTCCTTCCCTTCTTAACGGGATTATGAGTTCCATCCCATTATTCTTGCGATTCCATGTTCCATCCCAGTGTTCATGGGGTTCTGAGTTACATCCCCTAGTTCTAGGGGTTCCAAGTTACATCCTTGTGTTGTTGAGGATTCACATTCCATCTTTTCGTGAAAACTTGGAGGATTGTGAAATTTCGGAGGGCTTTTTGGTCCCCCAAATTCCATACAATTGTGTTTAAGATTCTGAGTTCAATCCCCGTTTTCTCAGAGTTATAATTTCTATCCCCTTGTTGTTGGTGTTGAAGGTCCACACCCTTGCTCTTAAAGTTTGATTTGCATCCCCTTATTCTCAAGTTCCTAATTCCTCCACTGCTGTTGAGATTTTGAGTTTCATCTTCTAGTTTTTGGAATTCTGTGTTCTATCTACTTGCTGTTTGGGTATGGATTTCCATCCCTTTGCTCTTGGGGTTCTGAGTTTCATATTTTTTGGGGGGGGAATTTTTAGTTGCCTCCCATTTTTCTTGTTTTCCATGTTCTTTCTCCTTGTTTTTGGGTTTGTGAGTGCCCGTCCCTTGTTCTTTGTATTCTGAGTTTCATCTTCTTGTTTGTGGAGTTGTGAGTTCTATTAACTTGTTCTCCAGGTTTTGGATTCCTTCCCCGTCTTAGGTTCTGAAGTTCCATTCCTTTATTCTCAGTTATCTGACTTCCTTTTCTCTGCTCTCGGGTCTCCCAGTTCCATGCCCTTTTTTTTTTTTTTTTTTTTTTTTGATTTTCAAGATCGTCCATTTGTCCTTGGGATTCTGGGTTCCTCCCCTTTTTCTTGGAGTCTGGAGTAACTTCAGATTTATATTGATATTTCTATTCCCATCCCCTTGTCCTCAGGTGTCTGAGCTCCACCACCATTTTCTTGGGTTTCCAAGTTTCACCTCCTTGTTTGGGTTCTTAAAGTTACATTCCCTTTTTCTTTGTGCTCTCAGCTCTATCCCCCTGTTCTTGGGGTTCAGATTCCTTCCCTTCTTTTCAGGGTTGTGATTTCCATACCCTTGTATTTGGGATTCTGAGTTCCAACCCCTGCTTGCTGGGTTCTGGGTTCCATTTACTTGTTGTTGGTGTTTTGATTTCCATCCCTCTATTCTCTTGTTTCTGAATTAAGTTTCTTTGTTCTTGGTATTCTGAGTTACTTCACCTTATTCTTGAGATTCTGAGTTCTTTCTTCTTCTTTGGCAAATGAATTCCATCCCATTATTCTTGTGTTTCCATCTTCTATCCTCTTGATCTCACAATTCTCAGTACCACCCCTTGTTCTTTGGATTCTGAGTTCCTTCCTTTTTTTCTTGGGTTATTGAGCTCCCTCCTCTTGTTCTTGGAGTTCTTGGTACTTAAAGAGAGACTGGCAACTTGCATTCTTGTGTCTGGTCCTGGTAGATACCTCTGGCCCTATTTTATGCAAGTTCTATGTGGCCTGGCTCAAGCGTGTGTCCTGATGTATTGGAGAAAGCTTAATCCCTGCTTCCACAATATCCTTTGTAGCCTGCCTCACCTGTGTTTCTAGTTATTGTTTGGAGAATGTTTACTTCCAGATAACTGTATGTCTTCCGTGAGCTGGTTCTCATGTTAGTCCAGAGACATTTGGCGGGGGGAAGCTTAGCCCTGCTTTCTGGATGTTTTCTTGGTCCTGGATAAGATGGTGTCCAGAAACACTATTTGAGGAAACTATAGCTGCAGCTACCAGGAATCCTCTGTGGGCTGGCTCACCCAGGTTCTAGAATCATTGTTTGGGGAAAGTTGATTCCCAGCTACCTGCATATCCTCTGTGGCCTGGCTCACATCTGTTTACATTTATTATTAGGGAATTGTTTGTTCCCAACTATCTGTATGTCCTCTTTGGGCTGGCTCATATGTGTTTATAGAGACATTTTTTTTCCAGAAAGTTTAGCCATGCCACCTGTATGTCCCCTGCATCCTGTTTTAGAAGGTGTCCAGAGACATTTCTCTGGGGGAAAAGTTAGCTGCATCTATGGGAATGTCTTCTTTGGATCAGTTCATGTGAGTTTCCAGGGTTGTATTTTGTGGAAAGGCTAGCGCCAGCTACCAGGATCTTCTCTGTGGCTGTCTCACCCGGTTTTCCAGACACATTGAGAAAAAATTATTTTCAGCTACCTGCATTTACTCTTTGGGTTGGCTCACCTGGATTTCCAGATGCATTCTTTGAGGAAAGTTTATGACCAACTACATGGACATCCTCTGTAGGTTGGCTCACACGTGTGGCCAGAGGCATTTGTGTGTGTGTGTGTGTGTGTGTGTGTGTGTGTGTGTGTGTGTGTGTGTGTAAAACTTAGCCCAAGCTACCTGGATGTCCTCTGTGGGCTTACTCAGGAGGTTGTAATTAGGAATGTTTGGGTAAAAGTTAGCCACAGATATCAAGATGTCCTAGGTGGGCTGACTCAACCAGGATCAGAGTGGCATTGTTTGAGGGACGGTTATCCCCTGCTACAACAATGTGGCTTTGGCCTTGACTCATCCAGGTTTTCAGAGCTATTGTCCTTCAGAGAAGGATGACCTACACTCCCTGGATTTCATACAAGCCACCAGGTGAAATGAAGGCACATGCATAGCTTGGTCAGAGTTTGTACACCAAACACATCAAAGGTGACTCATTTGCAAAGTATGTTTCGCCCAGTTGTTTTGGGGTTTTTCAGTTCCATCCCCTTGTTCTTTGGCTCTGAGATCTATTCCCTTAATTGTAGGCTTCTGAGCACCAGCCCCTTGCTGTAGGAGTTTCAAGTTCATCTCCTTGTTCTTGGACATTCGACTTCTATCCTGTTGTGCTCAGGGTTCTGAGCTCCATCCCTTTTTTCTCAGGACTCTGAGTTCCATCTACTTATTCTTGTGATTCTGAGTTCATGCCCTGTGATCTTGGGGTATCGAGTTCCATCCAACTATATGCAGGTTTCAAAGTACTGAAAGTGTGGCTGGCAGTTTCCATTCTTGAACATGCTCCTGGGATACCTCGTGGTCTTCAGTTACAGGAATTCCTATGTGGGTTGGCCCATGCAGGTGAACATAGGCAGTGTTTGGTGGAAGGTTAGCCTACTCTTCCGCAGATTCCTACAGGAGCTGGCAGGTGGAATAGTTCACCTGTTGGGCTTGCTCTGTAATCATCCACTGAACATGGCAAAGCAGGCACTTAAAAACAGTGTTCCATTACCTTGTTTTTGTGGTTTCGAGGTCCATACCCTCGTGTGTTCCACCTCTTATTCCTGGGAGTCCAAGTTCCTTCCCATGAATCTTGAGGTATTGAGGTCCCTCCCTTCACTCTTAGGGTTCTGAGTTCTATCCACTTGTTGTTGAGGTTTTCAATTCCAACATCTTATTCTTTAGGTTCTCACTTCCATCCCTGTGCTTTTGGGATTCCGTGCGTGATCGCCAGGTTCCTGGGATTTCTAGTGTTTTAATCTCCTTGTTCTTGGGAATCTGAGTACTATTTCCTTGTCGTGGGAACCCCATCCTGTTCTGTTTCTGGGCCGAGGATGAAACGAGTCTTCCCAGACAAAATCTGTTCAGTCAGGAAAGGGGTTGGAAAGTCCCTCCAGGAGAGAATGCCCCAGACACTTCTCCAAAATGGCTACTATTGAGATCAGTATGTGCAGGGGTATACACCACACATGCATAGTCCATTAATCAATGCAAAAAGGCTACAGTAGTAGAAAATAAATATTATTTACAATAGCAATTGAAGGAACAGAGAGTTCTGGCTCAAGTCAGGGTCTGTTAGGCATGCTGATGCCAGATGGTGATAAGGCATAGTTCTTGGGCTTAGGAGTTCACTCTCTTAGGGTTTGAACCTAAAAATATGGGTTACATCAGCAGGGCTATTCAAAGCAAAACAAGCCTTAAAGGGTACAATGTATTCTTCAGGCCCGATTTCCCACAGGAACCCAGGGAGCTAGAATTGGTCCATGCCTGCGTCTGGCATCCCCAGCTTTTCAGTCAAGTCTCACAGGGCTCTTTCAAGGCCTTGCTTGTGTAGGGCTACAGTATCTGATTCCACACAAAGTGGTCCTCAATATCCCCTCCCCTTTTGTTCATTATGGCAGATATGGTGGTAAGTGCAATGAAGTCTCCTGCTTTCTTCTCACAAATACAATCTCTGGAAAACGATTTATGTGTGAATTTTAAAGCACAAAAAACTTACAATGATCAGGAGGCATCTCGTCACCCCCATGACTCAGACACATAAATTTAGCCCTTCAAACCAAGTTTATGGGTTGAGCCCTTGTAAGTTGTCATGCAGGGTCTGAAAGACCTATTGTTCAGCAAAGAGTTTAAAGTCCTGGAGATGTTGATGTACCTCAAGCTGGAACTGATCAATTCCTCCCTTGAGATTAGTGGAAATGTCCCCAAACAAGCAATGTTGGCCCCCCCTCCCATGAGTGCTGATTGGAATTCCACCAAGTGTGTCGGGGTGGGGGGGTGGGTGGGTAAAAAAAAAGCTCAGAGAAGTCTGAATCACAAGAAAGTTGTTGACAAGTGATAAGAGCATCCTGCAGCACTCACAGTCTTATTATTGCAGACTTTAAAGCTGAAAGTCTGGCAAGGATCTCCTGGTTGATATGGGTTTGTTGGGTCTTTCCTTCAGTTGAATTTGTGAGGTGGACATCAACAGTATGAGTGGTTTGGAAAACCCAGCCAGAGCAGTGGCAGCTGCTGCAGCAGAGGCAGATATAACAAGAGCAGAAACAGTACAAGCAGCGAGATTTCCTAGGAAGTGCTGCACCCTTATTTGGGAGGGAACAAGGTTGAAGGCAGCTATGCCTCCTGGATCCTTCCAATCACAGGTAATACTGACTGGTAGCCAGATTTCTCTTTGTCTACTAACTAAAAAAATAAAAAATGGTGTGGAGACTGAGTCAAGTAACATCACCATGAGTAACGCAGCTAGCATAGATAGCTAGATGCATGAGAGGCATAGAGACTATATGTCATAGAATCCTTATCATAGGTCGGATGAGGCATCTCTGGGACGTCTAGGGAAAAATTCTCTGGGAGAAGGATAAGTGGGAGAAGTACATACAGTAATCCAGGAATGACTAACATTCTCTAAAACATAAAAACACTTTCTGGACCTTTCCTCTTCTGTATATTGAAGACCTCCCAGGGGGCACTCTGTAAAAGGGTGTCCCATTTTCCAAGTGTTAGTATGCCAAGGGCTAGTGAGATTTGAAGAAGTGAGTCACAATAGTGGCCCCAAATTCCCTCACCATACCACTCCATAGTAGTGTACATAGTATTAGGGTTGGCAGGGACAGTGGCAGAACTTACAGTAGTATGCACCTTCCATTTGGCACCCTCTATTTTCAGCTTTCAATAGGGTGTTAGGAATATCAATGAATGAAGCCTCCATAAGAGACTCATAGTTAGTTACTCCCACCACTTACTCACACTTCATTGAATTTCTTTACTTTAATATTCAGAGCACTGGGCAGAAATCACATCCTGTCAACACCCATCACAGGCCTTCACAATGCTCTGGTTTAACTAAACAGTAGGACTACCCTGATCTGAACCAGTTCTATGTCAGCTGCTAGAAATTGGTGGAGATGGGTCCCCATGTGGAACCTTAGCCTCGGAGGCTGACCCAGTGGGTCAGGATATGCGTCAGGTGATGAGCACAGTAGGAGGTGGCTCCCACGCACAAGAAGAAATGACTCCATGAGGTTAATGCGGTGCCTTATTTTAAAGTAGCAAATACATTAATAAGCTGGTGTTACTAAGGTTTTAATTAGAAATGTTCAGTCTCATGAAGTCATGCAATGGCCACTAGTTATTCTCCCTGGCTTCACCATCATTTTCCCCCTCTTTCTCCTGGTTAGCCCCAGAGGCCTGATCCTCACCCTCCTCAGAGACCTCCTTCTCTAAGGCCTCCTTTAAATCCTTAGCCCCTGGCTGCCTGGTGTGCAATGGGTAGAGAGCAGTGCAAATGGGGCTCCAGGTGAGGAGGCATTGTGAGACTTCATCTGCTCCGCACTCTTGGTGCCACTCCACTTTCTGCCCTACCTTTTCCCGGACCCGAGGTCTGAAGTTCACTTGTGTGGAAACCAAGGGGAATAATCTGTCACCTTGAGCAAAAGAGCGATTAAGTGATGCTTCTTGACCTGGACGACAGCTACTTTGAGCAGCTGCTGGAGCGACGGAAAATAAACTTGTTCCTTTGATAGCCACATCCCCATCTCTGTTAGTTTGTAGAAAGAAGGTAGAAAGATCTGTGTCCTCTTAGGAATTAAACCTGACCAGCGTGTTTGCTTCGGGTGTGGGTCAGTGATTACTTTACAGTGTGCCTTTGTAGGTGTGTGGGCTATTTCTTCTGGCTGTTGAGAAACATAGTGGTCTGTCCTGGTCCATGTCCTAGGTTGTTCTTTCCTGAGTGTCTTCTATCTGTGAGGGCCCAAGTGGGTTTTAAATGCTCAACTCATGCTGCTGAAGTGTGGCAGTTTCTTGAGGAGAGAGAGAGTGAAATAGAAAGATAGTAGAGATAAAGTAGAAAGATAGAAACCCCTTTCTCTAAGCTAAGCAAACCATTAGGCTCCTTCAGGCCTGAAGCTGCTGCCCCTTACCTGAGGGATGGCCCAGCCAGAATTCCCCTTCATGATGTGCTGTCTGTGCCCTTTTAAGTGATGATGGGGAGAGCAGACAGAGCTTCCCAGTCTCTGGCTTTGGCACCCTCTCAGACATTGCTGCATGGTAGTCTGGCTAAAGGCTGGAAGTGAATGTAATAGACGAGGAGTGGAAGGAGTTGCCTCTTCTGGTGAGTTATCTTATAGTGGGATAAAATGAGGACTGGAAAGGAAGTTGTACTCCTCCATTAGAGGAGGCAGGTTTCTATTATTAGCTTTGGTAACTATGTCCGCTGCCATCCTATAGATCTTTTCTTTCATAAATAAACTTTCCTGATTACGAGGGTGTCTAGTATGAATAGGGGTGAGAGACATTCTAACTAGGCTCCAGGATAATGTATTCTGATGCCCTATTTAAGGGTGTTCTGTTTTCCTGATACCATTTTAATTTCTGCCCCACTTTTTCTCATACTTCTAAATCTACCAATTTAAACCTGAACTCTAAATTTAAGATTTAATCTGGGAACCACGGACAGTAATTTTTTTTTCTACCCAAATTTCTGCCTTTCTTATTATTTTTGCATTATATATAACTTTAGATAGTTGTATTGTTGTTCAACTACAGTTGTCTGCCTTTACCCCCACCCCAGCCATCCACACTTCCTTCTCCTGATTCCACACTCCTCAGTTTTATCCATGTGTCCATCATAATTGTTCCTGAAAACTCTTTCCCACTTCTCCCCATTATCCTCTCTCACCTCTCCTTTAATAAATACCAGTTTGTTCTTGATTTCCATGTCTCTGGGTCTATTTTGCTTGCTTGTTGTTTGTTTGTTTGTTTGTTTGTTTTTCCAGTAGGTTCCACTCAAAGATGAGATCATATGCTATTTGGCCCTCACCATCTGGCTTATTTTACTTAGCATAAGGCTTTCCAGGTACATCCACGTTGTCACAGAGGGTAGGAGCTCCTTCTTTCTTTCTGCTGCATAGTATCCCATTGTGTAAATGTACCATAGTTTTTCCATCCATTCTTTTGCTCATGGCCACTTAGGTTGCTTGTAGCCCTTGGCTATCATAAATTGTGCTTCTGTGACCATTGGGACACTTAGGTTCTTTTGGATTTTTGTTTCAGTGTTCTTGGGATATAATCCCAGCAGTGGAATTGCTAGGTAAAAAGACAGTTTCATTTTTAATTGCCTGAGCATATTCCTTACTGTTCTCCACAGTGACTGCAGTAGTATGCATACCCACCCACACTGCTCTAAGGTTCCCTTTTCTCCACATCCTCTGCAGCACTTGCTTGTTGATTTGTTTATGATGGCCATCCTGACAGGCATGAATGTTTATCTCACTGTGTTTTCTATTTGAATCTCCTTGGTGGCTACTCACGCTAAACATATTTTCATGTGTCTCCGGGCCCTCTGTAGATTCTCCTCGGGAAAGTGTCTGTTTAAGTCTTTGGCCCATTTTTTATTGGGTTGTTTTCATCACTGGAGTGGAGTTGTGTGAGTTCTTTATATGTTTTGGAGATCAAACCCTTGTCTGAAGTATCATTGCCAAATATGTTTTCCCCTATACTTGGCTCTCTTTTTATTTCAATGCATTATCCTTAGCCATTCAGAAGCTTTGTAATTTGAGGAGATCCCAGTTAGTGTTTTTTCCTTTATATCCCTTGCTCTCTAAGTATTGGTGAAAATATTGCTCAGTGAAATATCTGAGATTATCCTGCCTGCTTTCTCCAGAACTTTTATGGTGTCACGGCTTGTATTTAAGTCCTCTATCTATCTTCAATTAAATTTTCTGTACTGTGTAAGTTGTTGGTCTAGTTTCTTTTTCTTTTTTTTTTTTGTTCTTTTTTTTTTTTTTTTTTTTTTTNTTTTTTTTGTTATTTTTTTTTTTTTTTTTTTTTTTTTTTTTTTTGCTGTAGCTTTCCAGATTTCCTAACACCATATGTGGATAAGGGTATTTTTATTCTACTTTATGCTTCTGCCCCCTTTGTCAAGTATTAATTGACCATAGAGATTTGGGTGTGTTTCTGGGCTCTCTATTCTGTTCCCTTAGTCTACGTGGCTGTTCTTATGCCAGGTCCAGGCTGCGTCTATTATAGTTTGATACAGTTTGATATCAGAAATTGTGATTCCCTCCTACTTTGTTCTTCTTTCTCAAATTTGCTGTGGCTATTCAGGGTGGTTTATGGTTTCATACATTTATAAATATTTGTTCTATATCTGTGAAATATGTCATTGGTACTTTAATAGGAATTGCATTGAATCTGTACATTGTTTTGCATAGTATGGACACTTTGATGATGTTAATTCTTCCAACCCATGAGCGTGGTACACACTTCCATTTGTTTGTGTGTTCCTTAAATTCCCCCTTCAGTGTTGCATAATTTTCTGAGTGCAGATATTTTACATCTTTTGTTAAGTTTATTTCTAGGTATCTTATCTCTCTCATTACTTTATGAAGTGTGATTTTATTACTCATTTCTCTTTCTGATATTTCATTGTTGATGTACAAAAATGCCTTTGATTCCTGGACATTGGTTTTGTATCCTGTTGTTTTGACAAATTTTCATATTAGATTGTATAGTTTTTTGGTGGATTCTGTATGATTTCCTACTTATACTGTCATGTTATCAGAAAAAAAATGACAGTTTTGCTTTCTCCTTAACAATTCGGGTGCCTTTCATTTATTTTTCTTTTCTGATTGCTTTGGCTAGGTATTCCAATATGGTGTTGAATAAACGTGGTGAAAGTGAACAGCCTTCTCTTATTCCTGATCTTAGTGGGAAATCTTTAAGTGTTTGTCCGCTGAGTATGATGTTTGCTATGAGTTGCTCATGTAGAGCCTTTATTATGTTGAGGAACGCTCCCTCTGTTGTCAGTTTGCTTAGTGTTTGTTTTTTTTAATCATAGTTGGAAGCTCTACATTACCAAGTGCTTTTCCTGTCTCTATTGATATGATCATGTGATTTTGTCTTTTGTTTTGTTTATGTGCTGTGTTACATTCACTGATTTATGAGCATTGTACCATCCTTGTATCCCTGGGATGAATAGCACTTGATCATGATGTGTGAACATTTTAACATACAGCTGGATGTGGTTTGCCAATATTTTGTTGAGGATTTTAGCGACTATGTTCATCAGTGACATCAGTCTGAAGTTTTCCTTCCCTGTTGTGTGTTGATCTGGTTTTGGGATTAGGATGATGCTGGCTACATCACCAGAGCTTGGGAGTCTTCCATCTTCTTAATATTTTGTTTTGTTTTGTTTTGTTTTGTTTTGTTTTGTTTTGTTTTGTTTTTTGTAGTAGTAGTCTGTGAAGGATAGGGGTTACCTCTTCCTTATATGTTTTGTAAAATCATCCTGTGAACAGTCTGGTCCAGAGCTCTTGTGTGTCTGGAGTTATTTCATTAGTGCTTCAATTTCCTCAGCTGTTATTCGTCTGTTTAGGCTTTGTGCTTCTTCATTCAGTTTTAGAAGACTATGTATATTTTATAAATTTCTCCATTTCACCTAGGTTTTCTAATTTCTTGGCATACAGTTAGTTCTTCATACTAATTTCTTACAAACCTTTGTATTTCTGTGGTATCAGTTGTAAACTCTCCCCTTCATTTCCGATTGTGATTATTTCAGTCCTCTCTTTTTTCTTGACGAGTCTACTTAAGGGCTTGTCACTTTTGTTTATCTTTTCAAAGAACCAGCTCCTGGATTATTTGATCCTTAGAATTGGGCTTTTAGACTCTATGCCGTGTAATCCTGCCCTGATCTTGGTTATTTCCTTCCTTCTACTTACTCTGGGCTGTCTTCTTTTTTTTTTTTCCTCCAGATCTGGTAGATGGGCATTTAGGATGTTTATGTGAAATATTTCTACCTTATTTAGGTAGGCCTGTATGGCTGTGAACTTCCCTCTCAGGACTGCCTTCCCTGCCTTCCTCGTATGTTTTGTGTTGTTGTGAGTTAATTGACATTTCTTTCTGAAAACTTCTTGATTCCCTCCTTAATCTCATACTTGACCCATTCATTGCTTAGTAGCATGCTATTCAATCTCCATGCATTTGAGTGATTTTGGGTTTTGTCTTGAGGTTGGTTTCTAGTTTCAGTCATTTTTGGTCAGAGAAAACGGTTGATATGGTTTCAATTTTCTTGAATCTTTGAGTCTTGTTTTGTGTTCTATCATGTGGTCTATCTTTCAAAAGTTCCCATGTGCATTGGGATACTGATTTTCATTCTCAAATTCTGGGTGTCCTCCATTCCATCCTCTCACTCTTGTGATTCAGAGTTCCTTCCACTTCTGCTCATGGTGCCAAGATTAGTCACCTTGTTTGGGATTCTGCTTTCCATCTACTTGATTTGGGGTTTCTCAGTTTGTCCTGCTGTTCTTGGTTATCTGAGCTCTTTCCCCTCGTTCCTGGTTTCTGAGTCCCTTCCAGGTGTTCTCAGCATTCCAGTTTACAACACTTTTTTGTTGGCCTTTCCAGGTCAGTCCTCTTGTTCTCAGGTTTCTGAGTTCCATCCTTAAGTGCCCTGGGTTCAGTTTCATCTCCATATTTCTGGGGTTTTATATCCAGCCCTTCTTCTTGGGGTCCCCGTAAACTGACATCGTGCTGGGAATTCCAATATCCTTCTCCTGTTTCTAAGTTTTCTGAGCTGCATCTCCTTTTACTCAGGACTCTGAGTTCCATCTTCTGTTTGCAGTTGTGACTTCCATCTCCTTGTTCATGGACTTCTGAGTTCTGTCCAATTGTGTTTTCAATTTCGAGTTCAATGTCCTTCTTCTCTGGTTAGCCTTTATTTATAACCTTTTAGTGGTGGTTGGAGTTCCCTACAGTTGTTTTTGGGCTTCAGAGTTTCACTCCATTCTTTGCGGTGTTCTTAGTTCCTTCCCCGTAGTCTTGGGTTTTCAAATGACATCCCCTTGTTCACAGAGATCAAATTCCACCCCATCTTTCGTGGGTTTTGTAGTTCTATCCCCTTCTCCTCAAAATTCTGTGTTCTTTCACTTGTAATTCTGGTTTTGTATTCCTTCCACTGTTTCAGGGGGATTAGAGTTCCATCCCCTAGTTTTTGTGGTTCTTTTTTTCCATCTCTTTGTAGCTGAGGCTTCAACTTCCATTCCTTTCTTCTTGAGATTCTGAGTATGTTCCCATTCTTCTTGGGATTCTGTTATTTCCTCATGCTTCTGGGGTTTTCAAATTCCACCACCCTTGTTGTCAGGGATCTGAATTCCGGCACCTGGCTCTCAGGATTCCCAGTGCCATCCCTCTGTTTTTGGATTTTCAAGTGATCCCCATGTTCCTAGTGTCCCGAATAAGATCACATTGTTCTTGGGATTCCATTTTCCATCCCCTTGTTCTCAGTGTTCTGAGTTCCACTGCCTTGTTCTTGGGATTCTTCTCTCGTTCTTGTCATTTTGAATCTCATCCTGCTGCTATTGTAGATACATGTTCTATACACATTTTAGTTGGATTTCGAGTTGTTGCTTTTTGTTCTTGGGCTTTTGAGTTACATTTTTTTTTTAATTCTTGGAATTTCAATAGTCACTTCTTTTTGTTTTCAGGGTTCTGAGACTGATCTCCTTGCTGTCATTTTCCTCAGTTCCTTCCCCATGTTTCTGGGTTTTCAAGTTTCATCTCCCTTTTCTTGGGAATCTGGTTTCTGCCCTTGGAAATGGAGTAAAATGACATTCTCTTGGAATTTCAGTTCCTCTCTCCTGCTTTTCAAGTTTCTGATCTTCATCGCCTTGTCCTTGAGAGTCTTAAGTTTGTCCCTTTTTTTGTGCTTTCAAGTTCTATCTCCTTGGTCTTGGACTTCTCATTTTGGTCTCACTGTTTTTCAAATTCCGGAGTTCGGCCTTCTTGGTTTCAAGTTACCCAGTTCCATACCCTTGATGTCGGGGTTGTTGTTCCGTACCGTTGTGTTCAGGGTTTAGAGTTCCACGTCCTTCTTCTCAGTGTACGGTTTTCTTCCGTTTGGTCTTGGGTTTTCAAGTTACATGTGTTTGACCTTGTGTTCTAAGTTCCATCCTGTATTGGGTGAGTTTTACAGGTCGATTACCTTCTCAAAATTCTGGGTTCCTTTGCTTGCTCTGGTTTTCAATTTCATCTCCTGGTTTCCAGAGTTTGGAGCTCCAACCCTTGTTCTGGTGGTTCTTATTTCCACCTGGTATTTTTTGAGGTTTCAAGTTCCATCCCCTTGTTCTCTGGCTTCTGAGTTATGTTGCATCGTTCTCAGGATCCCTACTTCTACCCTTTTGTTTTTGGGTATTCACTTTTATTCGCTTGTTCTTTGGGTTTCAAATTACATCACATTGTGCTTGGGATTCTCTTTTTGATCCCCCTGTTCTCAGTTTCATGAGTTCCCCCACCTTTTTCTTGGGATTCCAACTTTCATTCCCTCATCGGGGCTTCAAATTTCTTCCCCTTGTTCTTGAGGTTCAGAGTTCCATTACCCGGTACTTTGAATTCCAAATTCTGTCTTTGGTTCTTATGGATCTGAGTTTCACACCCTTGTTTGGGGGGTTCTGGACATTCCATTTAATTGTTGGGGAATCAAATTTCATCCAATGTTTCTTACCGTTCTGACTTCCATTACCCTGTACTAGGAATTTCAAATTCCTTAACTTTTAATCGGGTTTCTGAATTCTATACCCTTGTTATTGGGTTCAAGTTTCATCAACTTGTCCTTGGAGTTCTAAGTTCCATTCTATTTGGCGGTATTAGTAGTTCCACCCCCTTGTTGTTATAGATTTTTGGTCTTTTCCCTTGTTCTTGGACTTCTGATTTCCATCCAATGGTGCTTCTGATTTTGAATTCATTCTTCTTGTTCTCTGATTACTCATTTCCATAACCTTTTTTTGCTTTTTTTCTGGTTGGAGTTCTTTTCAGGGTTCAGAATTCTGTTTCCTTCTTCTTGAGATTCCGAGTACCTTTGACTTGGTCTTGGTATATCGTGATTCTTCCTCTGCTACTGAAGTTTTCAAGTTCCATTGTCCTTGTTCTCAGGGACCAGAGGTGGATGGACTTGCCTTCAGGATTCCTAGATCCATCCCCTTGTTTTGGGGTTCTGAATCAAGGTAATCCCCTTGATCTTGGGGATCCGAATAACAATGCATTGTTCTTGATCCCTTTTCCTTCCCATTGTTCTCACACTTCTGAGTTCCACCACCTTGTTCCTGGGATTCTGAATTTCCTCTCCTTGTTGTTGTGTTTTCTATTTAGGTCTCCTCATTACTGGTGCTCTGAGTTCCATCTCCCAGTGTAAAAACCCCTGTTTGGGGTTTTGAACCCTAGCGTTCTTTCAAGATTCTGAATTCCACATCTTTTTCTTCCGATTTCAACTACTATTCCTCTGTTCTCTGCCTTCTGAGATGCAGCCAATTCTGTTTTGGGTTCTGAGTTCAATCCCTCATTTTCTCTTCTTCTGGGGACCTGCCTTGCACCAGAATTTTCTCAGAGTTGTGATTCCATCACAGTTTGGGGGTCGTCAGGTTAACCCTATTTAATCACAGGACATGAACTTCCAGCTCCTAATTTTTACAGTTCTTTGTTCCAAACCCCTGTTTTTGAGGATGTGAGTTTTATCTTCTTGTTCTTGGGATTTTATTCAAGATGGTTTTTCATCTTGTTCTTGGGGTTTTGAGTACCATCAATGTTTTCCAAGGGTTCTGGGGTCCATGCTATTGTTTATGGTGTTTAATGTTACATCCTCCTTTTCTTCTGGTTCAGAATTCTATCTGCTTGTTTGGGGGATTCTGAGTTCCCTTTATCTCTTTTAGGTATATCGAGTTTCATTCCCTTCATCTTTAGGTTCTGAGTTGTATTCCTTAATGTCTGAGCAATACTACCAGAAGTGTGGCTGTAGGCATCTACTCTGGGCTCTGGTTACTAAAAGTCTTCTAAATTTGGCTAGCTCTGCTTTCCAGAGGTAGTGTTTGGGAAACGTCAACCGCATATGCCCTGAGGGCTGGCATATGTGGATTTTCAGAGGAAGTGTTTGGAAATAGATTAGTTGCAGCTTAGGAAATGTCTCATCTGGGATGACCCACATGGGTTTGTAGAAGCTTTTGGGGAAAAAAAATTAGCCCCAGCTATTTGTATGTACTCTGTGTGTTTTCTCAGAAGGTGGTTCCAGTGCCAGTGTTTGGAAAAGATAGCCAAAGCTACATATTTTAAACTCGGCTGGCTCAGCTGTGTGTCCATCAGCATGGTTTGAGTAAAATGTGTCAGCTGCCCCAATGTTCTCCGTGATCTGGCCTGCCCACATTTTGCATAAGCATTGTTTGAGGAAAGACTAGCCCTACTCCTTGGATGTCATTTGTGAGCTAGCTCGCCTGAGTTACCAGATATATTCTTTAGGGAATGTTAGTCTACTCTCTTGAGATTCCCACAAAAGATGGCAAGTAGAAGACTGTTGGGGGGCTTCCCTTCTGACTTCAAAGAAGGTAGGCTTTTATGCCATGGCTAGAGCTGAGTGTAAAGACCTTGCAGACATGAGCCACCAATGAAACATGACATAGCCTCCAGGCAAGGGCAGAGTATCTGCTTCTTTCCCTGTACCCTGCTAGGCTTGGGCAGAGGACCTGTTAGCCAAAGACATGTAAGATCCCTCCAAGTAGGAGGGTACAACCTAAGACAGGCACTGTTGCAATGGAGCATCAGGGAATGATTTAGGGGTTCTCAGAACAGAGGTAGAAAGACCCTCACCCCTTGTCTGTTTCATAGCTTGAGTCCTCAGTCTTTCTGCATAAGTCTCCTAGTCTCTTAGCTGCTTTGCTCTCCGTGCCTGACTCACCTCGGAATTATTCCAAAAAAACTTGTACTAGAACACATGGCTTGGGTTGCAAATCTGGCCAGTGAATGAATATACATTGCTTCCTTTGAGCCCTCCTCTGACCTGTTGCTATGAAACAGACATTTGAGCTAAAGCAAACTCTGGCAACAGACAATGCCTTTGTTTCCACAACACTCATCTGTAAACGATGGCATTAGCCTTTTGAGAACTGGTTAGTGAGATTTACATGCACAGGATGTGTTTCCAGGCCGAACAACATAAAAATAAGTGGGAAAAGTTATATGGACCAATCTTCTTTGAATGATGATATGCATTTCTCTCCCAAGCTACTCAAGCATTAAAAATAAATATTTCTCACTCTGGCTGGTGTAGCTTAGTGGATTGAGCATGGGCCTGAGAACCAGAGGATCGTTGTTCGATTCCCAGTCAGGGCACATGCCTGAGTTGCAGACCAGTTCTCAGCAGGGGACCCATGAGAGGCAACTGTACACTGATATTCATTCTCTCTCTCTCTCTCTCTCTCTCTCTCTCTCTCTCTCTCTCCCCCCCCCCTCTCTCTCCTTCCCTTCCCCTCTCAAGATAAATAAATCAAATCTTTAAAAATGTGTTATTTCTTATCTGCTACAACCAGCGGAGTTCCTTGCACACAGCCCCTATTGGAAGACCACTGAAGGCTGACTGTAAATTAAGCCCTCTGAGACCAGTGAGAAGTGCCATTTGGAAGCTGTGTTATGTCCTTTTGTGTTTTGTGTTACCAGTTTCATCTCCTTGTCCATAGGGTTTTGAGAAATGAGATTGCAGCTGGTAGTTTCCATTCTTGAGCATGCTACTGAGAGATGGCACAGGGCCCAGTTACAGGAAGTCCTTTGTAAGCTGACCCACATGGTATTCTGGGGCATTGTTTGAAAAAAGGATATCCACGGCTACTGAAATGTCCTTTGTGGCCTTGCTGACTTGAGATTCTACAGAAATTGGTTAGGGAGAGTTGAATCCCAGCTACATGGATGTTCAATGTTGGCTACTTCAGGTGCATGACCTGAGGTATTCTTTGAGAAAAAGGTAGCCCCAGCTACCTGTGTAACCTCTGAGAGCCAGCTCAATGAGGTTTCCAAAGGCAGTGTTTGACTACAAATTAGCCCCAGGTACCAAGATGTCCTCCATGGGCTGGTTTACCTGGGTTTCAATTGGTATTGCTTAAGAAAAAGTTACCCATAGCTACTGTGATGTTCTCTGCTGGCTTGCTCATCTGAGATTCCAAAGGCATCATTTGGGGAAAGTTCAGCCCCAGATACATGGAGGTACTCTTTTAGCTGGCTCTTCTGTCTTTCTAGCAGCATTTGGTGGGGGGATACTCGCCCAACATCCAGGGATGTTGAGTGTGGGCTAGCTCACTTGGGTTTGCAAAGATTATATTTGGGAATCATAGCCTACACTTCTGGAGATTCTTATAAAATCCAGCATATGGACAGAAGAATCCTGGAGGAACACCTCTGCATTCAGCCCATGGAACCTGGTGAGATGGGCCATATTGTCACAATGCTCCATCCCCTTGTTGTTTGGGTTTCTAGCTCTGCCCATTTTTCTAGGGGTACTAAGTTCCTTCCCAAGGTTCTGGATGCTTAGAGTTTCACCCCCATGTTCTCTAGGTTGTCAGTTCTATCCCATTATCTTTGTGGATTTTGATTTCACTTTCTTGTTCTTGGCTTTCTGACTTCTTTCTTCATGCTCTGTGCGATCTGAATTTCATTTCATTGTTTTAGATGTTTCAGGTCTAATTCCACCAACTTTGTCTAAGTGGCCAGAGGTCTGCCCTTACCCTTGGGATTCCAAGTCCCATACCCTTGTTCTTGGGACACCAAGTTCCTTCCCTTTGTTCTTGGGCTTCTGATTTCCATTGCCTTGTTTACAGTTTTCCTAACTTAATGTGTTTTTTGGAGGGGTTTTGAGTTCAATAGCCTTGTTCTCATGGCGATTATTTCCATCTTTTTTTCATTGGGTGTCACAGTTTTGTCCTCTTGTTGATTTGAGTCCAATGCCTTTGTTATTGAGATTCTTGGTTTCATCCCCTTGCCATTGTGATTCTGAGGATCTCCCCCTTGTTATTGTATTATTCAGGTCCATCCCCTGGTTCTTGAAGTTTTGAGTTCCAGCCTCTTGTGCTTGAAATTTAGTGTTTCATCCTGTTCCTCCTGTAGTACCAATTCTCATGACGTTGTTTGGGACTTTATGATGTAGCCACTTGTTTTAGGGGTACTCAGTTTTGTCCCCCTTTTCTTGGGATTGTGAGTTTTTTTTCTTTTCCTACTGGGGTTCTGACTTCTTTCTGGTTGTTCTCACCATTCCCCTTTTCACCACCTTTTTGTTGGCGTTTCCTGGTCATTCCCCTGGTTTATAGTCTTTTGAGTTCCACCCCTTTCTTGAGGTCCTGAGTTCCATGCCCTTGTATATGGTGATCTGAGTTTCAGTCCCTGGTTCTTGGGATTTCTGGCTCCTTTCCCTCGTTCTTGCAGTATCGACTTCCATCATCATTTTCTAAGGATTCCAAGGTCCATCCCCTTGTGTATGGTGTTTCTTGTTCCATCCTCTCTTTTTTCTACTTCTGAATACCATCCATGTGTTCTTGGAATTCAGAGTTCCCTTCCTTTATTCTTGTGACTTTGGGTTCCCTTCAACCATTTTTGGGGTTCTGAGTTCCTTCCATTTGTGCCACAGTTGGGAATTTCATCCTCCTGTCCTTGGGATTCCGAGTTTCTTTCCTCTGTTTTGGGATATGGATTTTCATTTTCTTTTTCATGTGGTTCTGAGTTAAGCCCTTATTCTTGGGGTCATAACACCAAAGGTTTGGCTACAGTCCTTGTTTATTTTGTGCGTTCTTGATACATAGCTTTGATCCCAGTTACAAGAAGTTTTCTATAAATTGCCTCATGCTACTGTACAAAGGCAATATTTGGGAAAATATTAACAGCATATGCCCTGTGGTCTGACACATGTGGATGTCCAGAGGCATTGCTTGTGGAAAGGTAAGCTGCACCTATGGAGATGTCTTGTGTGGGCAGTTTCACCAGGTTTTCAGACAGCTTTCATCAGAAAATTTAGCCCCAGCTACCTGTATGCACTTTCAGTCGTAAGTTCTCTCAGTGGTTCCAGTGGTGGTATTTTAAAAAGATAGCCCAGGTTACATAGATGTCAATTTTTGGCTGGCTGAGCTGGGTTTCTATAGGCACTGTTTGAGGAAAATGAGTCCCAGATGACTGAATGTCCTCTGTGCCCTGGCTTACCCGCATTTGAACCAGCATTGTTTAGGGAAAGACTAGCCCCACTCCAAAGGTGTCATGTGTCAGCTGGCTCGTGCAAGATTGCAGAGACTTTTGGGGGGAATGTTGGTCTATTCTCCTTGAGATTTCCAGAAAAGACGGCAAGTGAAAGAATGTTAGGACCCTCCCTTCCTGAGTTCAGGTAATGTAGCCATTTGTGCCATGGCTAGAGCTGAGTAAAAGGGCCTTAGGGACACGAGCTGCCAAGGAGATAGGATATCACATCTTGGCAGAGCATGACCTTCTGCCTCCTTTTCTTCAACTTGCTAGTCCTGGGTGGTTGACACTTTGGACAATGAAAGGTAAGATTCCTCAAAGGAGGAGGGAACCATGTAAGAGAGGCACTGTTGAGAAGGGTCATCAAGGAAGGAATTACTGGTCCTAAGAACTGGGGCAGAAAGCCCCTCACTCCTTGGCTTCGTCAGAGACTGTGTCCTCAGACTTTGTGCAAAAGTCTCCTAGTCTCTTCACTGTTTTGCTCTCTCTACCTGACTCAGCCTAGGAAATATTCCAAAGAACTTATGCTGGAACAATGTGCTCCAAAGGGTGAATCTAGCCAGAGAAAGAATGTACATTGTTTCCCTTGAGATCTGCTCTGCCCTGTTGCTATGAAACTGACACGTGAGCTAAAACAAAACTTGACCATAGACAAGGTCTGTGTTTCTTCAACTCTTATCTGTGAAGGTTATTATTAGCCTTTTGAGAACTTGTTCACATCATTTATGCACATATTTATGTGTCTCTGAGCTGAACACCATAAGAAGGTATTGAGAAAAGTTCTCCTTTGATGGATGGGTCACTTTTCCCTCCCCAGCAAGTCACATGTTGGGCATTTTTATTTTTCACGTGTCATGACCAGTGGAGTTCCTGGTGTGGACCCCATATCAGAAAAAGCATTATGCTGAGCGAAATAAGCCAGGCTGTGAAAGACAAATACCATATGATATCACCGTTAACAGGAATCTAAATAACAAAACAAACAAGCAAGGAAAATGTAAGCAAAGACACTGAAATACAGAACGTGCTGACAGGGTCCAGAGGGGAGAGGGGAGAGAATCACAAGGGAAAAGGGGAAGGACTCACATGAACAAGTATAAAAGACACATGGACAATAACTAAGGTGGGGGGCGGGAATGGGAGGGAGGTGGGGAGCGTGAGGGGGGCAGGGCTTGGAATACAAGACAGAAAACTGTACTCGAACAAGAATTTAAAAAAACACTTGAAAAAAAAAAGAAAAGAAAAAACACTGCAGGGATGACTGTGAATTCAGCCCTTGGAGCCCAGCGAGGGGTGCCATTTGGAAGAGGTTTTCCATCCTCTTGTTGTTTGGGTTTCCAGTTCCAATGCCTTGTTCTTGGGATAGCCATTTACATATGCTTGTCTGTGGGGTTTCGAATTCCAAAAGTGTACCTAGCAACTTGCACCGTTGAGTGTGCTATTGGGAGACATAGCAGGGTCCCATTACAGGAAGTTATCTGTAAGCTGATCCATGCAGTGTTCAGAGGCATTGTTTGGGAAAAGGATATCCACAGCTACCACGCTGTCTTCTGTGTCCTATCTGACCTGGATTTCCAGGGATATTATTTGTGGATAGTTTTATCCCAGCCGCATGGATATCTAATGTGAGCTACTTCAAGAACACGACCTGAGGCATTGTTTGGGAAAAGCATAAACCCCATCTACCTTACTTATATCCTCTGTGGGCTGGCTCAGGCAGATTTCCAGAGGCAGTTTTAGGATAATTAGCGCCAGGTACCAGAATGTCTTTTGTTTGCTGCTTATATGAACTTCCAAAGGTATTGTCTGAGGAAAGGTTATCCACAGATACTGGGATGTACTCTGTGGACCTGCTCAACCGGGATTCCAGAGGCTCTGTTCAGAGAAAATGTAGCCTCATGGAAGCTAGCAGACATCACGTGAAGGTGGTCTGCTAGCTTGCTCTTCTGTGTTTCCAGTGGCACTGTTTTGGGAAACACTAGCCCAACCTCCTAAGATGTCGACTGCGGGCTGGCTCACCCATGGTTCCAGAGATATTGTTCTTGGGAAGCTTAGCATACTCCTCTGGGAATTCCTATAGAAGCCTGCACAGGGAGGGAAGAAATGTGGAGGGCTAGCTGTGAATTCAGCCCACAAAACCTGATGAGGTTGGCCATTTTGTAGCATTGTCCCTTCTCCTTGTTCTTTGCTTTTCAGGATCTGTCTTTTTGTTCTCAACATTCTGAGTTCCTTGCCCAGGTTCAGTGGCATTGAATTTCACCCCCATGTTCTCAGGGTTCTCAGTTCTATCCCCTTGTTTTCATGGTTCTAATTTCATTCTTTTTGTTGTTGGTGTTCTGGCTTCTCTCTTCTTGTTCTGAGAGTTCTGAACTTTGTCTGCTTTTTCTGTGGATTTCAGGTCCTTCACTTTGTTCTTTGTGTGTTGAGTTCTGTCAACTTTGTCTAAGTGTCCAGGGGTTCATCCCTTGTCCTTGGGATTCCACATTCCATCCACCTGTTCCTGTGACACCAAGTTCCTTTCCCTTGTCCTTGGGGTTCTGAGTTCTATCATTTTATTCGCGGGTTTCCTAACTTCTTGCTTCTTTAGGAGGTGTTTGAGTTTGATCGCCTTGTTCTAACGGTGAATAGTTCCCTTGCCATTTCCTCCAGTTTCATAGCTCCATCCCCCTGTTGTGGAGATTTGAGTTGAATCCACTTGTTCTGTGGGTTCTGTGTCCTATTTTCATATTATTGGAGTTTTGAACTACATCCCTTTGCTCAGGGACTTCTTCATACCATCCAATAACATTTTGGATTCCTAGTTAACCCCCCTTTTCCCCTCAAGTTCCTAAATGTAATCTCTGTGGTGTTGGAGTTGGAGTTCCATACCATTGTTTTAGAGCTTCTGAGTCCCATCTACTTGTTCTCAGGTTCCAAGTTCCACTCTTCGATGTTGGGGTTTTGAGCTCTATCCTCCAGTTCTTGGGATTAACCCTAATTCTACATGCCCACCCATATAAGTGGATGTAACTGAGAACACCTAGAACAAGAAGATGTAACTCATAGGCAAACAACAAGGGGATGGAAATATGAAATCCAAGATCAAGGGCAAGTAACTCAGAATTCCAAGAAAAAGGGATGGAACTAGAAGCATCAACACCAAATGGGTGGAATTCAGAACCTGAATACACGTAGATGGGACTCAAAGGACCCAAAACAGTGGTATGGTACTCTAACCCCAACAACACAGGGATTACATTGAGAACCTTGAGATAAATTGGCGTAAGCTATGAAACAGAAACACAATCGTATGGAACTCAGAAAGCCCAGAACAAAGGGACAAAACTTGAAACCTCATTAACAATGGCATGGGACTCAGAAACCTGGAAGCAAGTGACTGGGACTCTGTATCTCTAGAAAAATGGCATGGACTTCAGAACCTTGAAAAAAAGCAAGGAATTTGGAATCCCAGTTAGAGAGTGTAGGAACTGTGAACTCAGAACACTGAGAACACAAAAATGAAACTTGAAACCTCAACAAGGGGGTTAATCTGTGAATATCAGGAACAAGACAAACTAACTGAGAAACCTGAGAACAAGGGCATAGAAATCGGTATGCCAATAACAAGAGGACAAACTGAAAAACCCCAAAACGAGGTGATGGAACTCAAAACTTGAGAATCAGGCTATGGGACCAGAGACCTAAAAACAAGGTAATTAGACTCCAACACCAGAAATAAAGGGATCAAATTTGGAACCGTGAGAATAAGAAATTGAACTAGAAATGCAAAACATTTAACCCAGAGGCACCAGAAGGGTTAAATTCGATTGTGTTTCAGGTTCCTAGTTCAATCCTATTTTCCTGGGATTAAAGCCTTATACCCTACTTTTATACCCAGAAGGGGATTGAGCTTAGAATCTGAAACACAATCAACTGGATCTCAGGAAGAGGAGAGCAAGTGATGGAACTTGGAATCTCAACCAAAAAGCAAATTAATAATAATAATAATAATAATAATAATAATAATAATAATAGTAATAATAAAACTAAACTTAAAGAACACAAAACTTCCAGGAAGAGGCAAGGGATTATGAAGTACATGGGAATGAACTTCAGAACACCAAGAACGTGGAGATGTAATTTGAAAACCCAGAAAAGGTGGATTAATCTGGGAATTCCAGAAGCAAAGCACTGGACCAAGAAACCTGAGAACAAGGGAACAAGGGTATGGGAATCATAATCTCTAGATCAAGGGGAAAGAACTGGGCAGCTGAAGAACAAGGTGAAGGAACTTGACACCCCAACAACAAGGGAATAGAAGTAAGAACCTCAGGAACTAGAGGATGTAATTGAAACACAAACATGAAAAAAATTGCAACCCATGGACAAGATGCAGCTACAAATCCTTGGGTATTGGATGGAAATCAGAACCCAGACAATCAAGGAATCAAACTTCAAACCCAGCCAGAAGGGTCTACAACTCAGTAGCTCGATTAAAAGAGAAGGGATTTAGAATCCCTAGTACAGGAGGAGTGAAGTCAGAACATTAAGAAAAGAGGGGTGGCATTTAAAACCCCAACAAGGGGATGGAACTCAGGACTTGAGAACAATTTGATGGGACTCAGGGGCCCAAAAAGAAGGGTATAAGATTTTTGCCCCAAGAACAAGGGGATTGAACTAGGAATCTGAAACACAATTGAATTTTTTTAATTTAACTTTTGTTCAAGTACAGTTTTCTTTCTTGTATTCCCAGCCCTGCACCCCCCAGTGCTCCCCACCCCCTCCCATCTCCACTCCCCATCTTAGTTATTGCCCATGTGTCCTTCATACTTATTCGTGTGAGTCCATCCCCTTTTACTCTGTGCTTCCCTCCCCTCTACCCTCTGGACCCTGTCAGCACGTTCTGTATTTCAGTGTCTTTGGTTACATTTTGCCCGCTTGTTTGTTTTGTTGTTTACACTCCTGTTAAAGGTGATATCATATGGTATTTGTCTTTCACTGCCTGGCTTATTTCACTCAGCATAATGCTTTCCAGCTCCATCCATGATGTTGCAAAGGGTAGGAGCTCCTTCTTCCTTTCTGCAGCATAGAATTCCATTGTGTAAATGTACCATAGTTTTTTGATCCAGTCATCCACTGATGGGCATTTAGGTTGCTTCCAACTCTTGGCTATTGTAAATTGTGCTGCTATGAACATCGGGGTGCATAGGTTCTTTTGGACTGGTGTTTCAGGGTTCTTAGGATATACTCCTAGCAGTGGAATTGCTGGGTCAAAAGGCACGTCCATTTTTAGTTTTCTTAGAAAATTCCATACTGCTTTCCATAGTGGTTGTACCAGTCTGCAATCCCACCAACAGTGGACCAGGGTCCCCTTTTCCCCACAACCTCTCCAGCACTTGTTGTTTGTTTCTTTGTTTATGATAGCCATTCTTACTGGTGTTAAGTGGTATCTCATTGTGAAACACAATTGAATTTAACGTGGAAGCCCAAGAACAAGGAGATTCAATTCTGCATCTGAAACACAATTGGCTAGATCCCAGAAACCTGAAAGCAATGGCATGAAACTAAGAGTCCCAAGGGAAATAGGGCTGAACACAGTACTCCACAAAAGAGGCAAAAGATTCTGAATTTCAAGTAGAGGGGGATGGAACTCAGGATACCGAGAACATGAGGATGGAATTTGAAATCCCCAAAATAAGTAACTGGACCCCAAAATCCCCCCAAAAGAGGTGATGAAATCAAGCCTGAGAACCAGGGGTTGAAAGTCAAATACCATAAACAATGTGGTGTCATTTGAAAGTGTAAGAACAGGTGGAGAATATCAGAATACTAAGAACAAGATGAACTAAAAAAAAAAAAAAGAGGAGATGGAGCTCAGAATGCCACGAACAAGGGAATAAAACTCCAAAATATAAGGAAAAATGTAAAGAACACAAAATACCAAGAAGAAAGGGAAAGAACTTGTTATGTCAAGAACTAGGTCATGGAATATGAAACCACAGCAACAAAGACATGGATATAAAACCCCCAAAACAAGGGGATGAAAATTGAAACTACAAAAGCAAGTGAAGGAAAACTGAATCTCTAGAACAAGCGGGTGGGACTACAAAACTCCCCTAAATAGATGGAACTTTGAGTCACAAGAAAAGGGTATGGAACTCCACACCTAACAATAAGTGCATAGAACTCAGAACCCAAATTAAAAGGAAATGAATTTGGAATTCTTGGTGCAGAGAAATGAAACTCTGAAATCCAAGAACAAAGAGAAGGAATTCAAAAACACTAGCCACAGGTGATGAAACTTAGAGTTTCATGAACAAGAAGATGAAGCTCAGAAACCCAAGAACTATATGATGGAAATTAGGGTTCCAAGAGCAATGCGCTTTCTTTGAACAGCAATAACAAGGTCAGTAATTTAGATACCTAAGAACAAGGGGATAGATCTCAAAACTGTAAACCACCTGGATGAACCAGGGTAACCCAAGAACAAGGGGATAAACTCAGAACACCAAGAAGAAGAAAACAGAACTTGAAAACCAAAGATCTATTGGAAATAACTCAGAAAAGAGAGTTGGAATTCAGGAACCCAAGAGCAAGGGGAACGAATATGCAATCCTAAGATCAAGGGTAAAAATCTCACAATCTCATCATTAGGGGATGGTACTTGCAAATCAAACAACCACGAGATAAAAGTAAGATACACGAAAACAAGGGGATGGAACTCAAAACACCAAAACCCAGAAGATTGGGTTCAAAACCAGAAGAAGAAGTGAAACAGCCCACAATCCAAGGACTACGGATGTAAGGACAATCCACCAAAAAATAGCACAATGAACGCAGAGCCTTGAAAACAAACTTGTGGAACTCGAAACAGCAACACCAAGCAGATGGAACCTGGAATCCAATGATCAAGGGCAAGGAAGATGGAATGCCAATAAAAGGAGGAAGGGAATCTGAATCCAGAGAAAATGGGATGGAAATTAACAACTTCACAAAATAAGGCGGTGTCAATCAGAATCATGAGAATGAGGGTATGGGACTCTATCCTTAATCACCAAGAAGATAAAAATGGGAAACAAGGGGATGGAACACGGAATCTGAAGAACAAGTAAAAAATACTCAGAATCTCAAGGAAAAGGGGGATGGAGCCTGAAACCACAACAAGGAGTGGCACTCAGAAGCCTATGACCAAGGGGACTGACTTTACAATGCGAACACATAGGTGATAGAGATTGGAACACTGAGACAACCCAGAGGAACTCAGAATCTTGAAACAAGGGAAAAAACTCGGAACCCCAAGAACCAGGGGATTAAACTGACAACCCCCCAAACAAGCAGATGCATCACAGAATTTCAAACAAGGTAAGAACTTGACAGCACAAGAGGAAGGGAAAGGAACTTTGAATCCCAAGAAGAGGAGAATGGAACTCAGAACACCGAGAATAATGGGATGAAATTTAATACTCCAAGAACAAGGGTGGAGTGCTCAGAATCACAATAGCAAGGGAATGGAACACAGGAACTGAGAACAGGGGTAGGACCCGGTGTCCCAAGCATAGGGGAATATGACTTGCAATCCTAAAGACAAGGGACAGGCTTGAGGACACTTGAAAAAAACTGAGGATTTCTCGTCCTTCACCTTATTCTTTGCGTTTCACATTCCCTCATTTTTTTCAAGTGTCCTCAAGCCTGTCCCTTGTCTTTAGGATTGCAAGTCATATTCCCCTATGCTTGGGACACCGGGTCCTACCCCTGTTCTCAGTTCCTGTGTTCCATTCCCTTGCTATTGTGATTCTGAGCACTCCACCCTTGTTCTTGGAGTATTAAATTTCATCCCATTATTCTCGGTGTTCTGAGTTCCATTCTCCTCTTCTTGGGATTCAAAGTTCCTTTCCCTTCCTCTTGTGCTGTCAAGTTCTTACNTTCAGTGGTGGAGAGTTGTGAGTTTGTTGTCATTTTACTGATGGTATTTTTGATCTTGTTTATCTTAAACAAGTCCCTTTAACATTTCATATAACAAACACTTGGTGATGCTGAACTCTTTGAATTTGACCTTATCTGGGAAGCACATTATCTGCCCTTCTGCACTTTATTTGCCCTTCCCTTCTAAATGATAGCTTCACAGGATAGAGCAATCTTGGATGTAGGCCCTTGCTTTTCATGACTTTGAATACTTCTTTCCAGACCATTTTTCCTGCAATGTTTCTTGGACATACAGGCTGATGATCTCATAGCAAGTCCTTTTTTTGGGAACTGTCTCCTTTTCTCTTGCTACTTTTAACATTCTTTCACCTTGGGTGATATAATTATGATGTACCCTGGGTATGTGCTTCCTTGGGTCCAGCTGTTTTTGAGACTCTCTGAGCTTCCTTGACTTCCTGGAAATGTCCTTTTCTTTGCCAGAATAGGAAAGATCTTCTTCACTATGTTTTTAAATACATTTTCAATTTCTTGCCCTTCCCCCTCTCTTTCTGGCACCAACATTATTCTGATGTAGGAATGTTGAAAGTTGTCCTGGGGATTCCTAAGCCTCTCCTCATTAAAAGAATTCTTATTTCTTCATTCTATTTTGGTTGAATGTTTATTTCTTCCTTCTGCTCCAAACCGTTCTTTGGGGACCCAATTTTCTTCCCATCACTGTGAATCAGTGTACATTTTGCTTTATTTCACTTTTCATAACCTTTACTTTTTTCTGTATTTTGTGATCATACTCAACCATTTCTGTGAGTATCATGATTACTGGTGTTATGAAATGTTCATCTGATAGAGTACCTATCTCTTCATTACTTAGCTGTATTTTTTCTCAAGCTGTGATCTTTTCTTCTCAATGTGCCTGTTATCAAGTTAGATGTGGAGCCTTAGCTGCTCGCCAGGCTCAAGCAACCTACCTGGCTACACTTAGGTGGTGTATTTGGGTAAGGGGTCTGAGAGAGAACAATGGGTCTCGCCCAGGTCTCAGCTGACTTTCAGTCGCTTCCTCTGCTACCCACAGGCATATATGGGCCTCGTAGAGCTTTTTCCCTGGTGGGTGGTACTGTGTACATGCTAGTATCCTGTGGGTCTCTCCAAGGAACTCTACTGTGAGGCTAGGAGTTTCTCCTAATGACAGAACTGTTACAGGTGTTTTCAGTCAGACACTTTGTGTCTTTATTACCCCACACCAAAACCGTTAATTGCACGGTCTGTGTCACTCCCCAGCTGATCCTCCCAATTTGGCTGCACACAAATGTGAGACTGCCAATTCTCCACCTCACTGCCTCACTCAGTCCACCAGCAGGACCATCACCTGACAGTCCTCCCAGCACCACCTTGCTGCAAGTTCTCTCTGCCCCTTCTGTCCACCTCCATGCCCCTGCTAATGATTTGGGTGAATGCCCCTTCTTTCATTCCTTAGTTGTGGGACCTCTATATATTTTGGTTTCCTGGCAGGTCTGGTTATTCTTTGGTTTTAAATTTGTTGTCATCCTTCTTTTAGTTGTGCCGGAAGGCAAAGTGGATCTACCTACACCTCTATCTTGGCTGGAAGGCCTCCTCACTAAATTCCTTATCGTTAAACCAAGTAACTAAATAAGGTGACAGATCCAACAAACTTTGAACTGTATGTTTCTTAAAGAAATTGGGAGGACAGTCTGAATTTCAGCTGCCACCAAAATTCTGGTCACATGGGAGTTGCATTTTATCCCCCTCAAGCAACGTGGCCAATCCAGCTGGCTAAAAAAGAATTAAGTATGATGGGTGGAGGAATCATGCAGAAGCAAAATAATACAACTGTAAAAAATAAAATTATATGTTATTAACAGTGAGTAATGAACGTCCTTAGGCTTCAGAAATGAAGACAACATTCCAAACATGAAAACACAAGCTCTTGCCATGGGACTGCACAAGGTTTTCATATTTGGTCCCCAAACTGATATTTTCAGATCTAGAGGAGGACCAGAAAAGAGAGAATTCAGCTGGGACTGAGGCACCTGCTTAATACGCAAATGTGTTCAAGAACTAAATAGCATACAACAGAATTCTGTGCACTTGTCCTAGGAAGCAGCAAGAAATGTTTCGGTCTACAGGTGCCTTGCATTAAAAAGAAAGTTCCCTGCGGGAATGCCCACCTCAGTCTATAGAATGTGCAGAGATGAATTAATAGCACCTACAGGGAGCAGGAACCGCAGCCTGGAAATTACACATGAAAATTGGTCCGGATTAGTGGACACCCTGACAGAAGCAAATATCAAGCTGTTCCTTAGGAGCACTTCCACAACCATGAGCATAGAGATGCTCCATAAAAATGGCAGGCTTGCCAACAATGAACCCAAACTCAAATTGAAATCATCAAAACACTACATGAATCCAACTTCCAAACTACATAAGGAGCCACCATGAGAGAGAGACGAGAAGAATCCATACAGGAAAAATTAACACTCTTGGATAACAAAAATCCCAGAGTAGTGTGATTCAGTGGCTTGGGTATTGTCCTTCAAACTGAAGGATCACTGGTTCAATTCTCTGTCAGAGAAAATTCACCATTTGTGGGTCAGGTGCCCAGTGAGTATGAGCTTGACACAACCAATTGATGATTCTTTTGTCCCTTCCCTTGTCCCTTCCCCTCTCTGCAAAATGAATGAGTGAATGAATGAATGAATGAATGAAAGGGTGAATGAATTAATAAATAAATAAGGGAGGGAAAACTCTGAAGGAAACCATTAAAAAGCTTCATTTCAGCTTACTCTAGGTAAAAGAAAGGGAGAAACTTGCACCTTCATAGAGAAATGAAGTTTTAGACATGGAAAATGTGAGATTAAAGAAAATATATTTTTATTTTAATTGGTCTAAAGGCAAACAAAATCTTTATGTAATCATAACAATGTACTCTGAATAAATCTTGCACGAATGTAAAATACATCACAACAGTAGCATGAAGGCTACTACCAGGAATTGAGAATATACTATTATTCATTATAAACCCTAAGTTTATTTTTTCTATAATTTTGATTATAATTGTGCTTTGACCTGAAGAAATGTTGAGTTATATATTGTTACTTCTGACATCTTTTTATAGATTTCATTTATTTATCTTTAGAGGAGAAAGGAAGGAGGGAGGGAGAGAAATATCAATGTATGGTTGCCTCTCCTGTGTCTCCTGCTGGGAACTGGCCTGAAACCCAGGCATGTGCCCTGACTGGGAATCGAACCATGACCCCATGATTCACAGGCCCACACTCAATCCACTGAACTACGCCAACCAGGGCTAAACCCTAAATTTAGAACTAAATTAGATGTAGATGTATAAGATCTTAAACAAAAAGAAAAAGATAAAATGGAAGGAGAAAAGTGTGCTCAAATAAGACTGAGTAGACAATTAAAAATAGAAAATTAAAAATAAGTGGAACAAGTAGAAAAGAGAAGATTATAACTGGTAACTTTAATCTGTCATTAATAAGAAACAGATAGAATGTGACTAATCAAGAGAGTTAAAGAAACTCTCATAGACCCAACCATATGTATGTTAAAAGTATTCTAATTTAAATTAGGAGATATAAAAAGGTTAGATGTATATTATATATACATATATACATATATACATATATATATATATATGTGTATATATATATATGCACACATACATACATATATATAAAACATAGTATGTACACATACATATGATATATTAAATATAAATATACACTGATATAAATATATTTTCTGTATATAAATATACACTGTATATAAATATGTATATACACTGTATATAAATATATCAGCATATATTTATAAATGCATATACAATATATATCTGTATACATATAATGTGTAAATATACAATGGTATTTTTATATATAAATATATAAATATCAGTGGACATAAATAAATATTTATGTATTCAATTATACACCAGACTATTCATATATATATTGTAAGTTATATATAATCATATATATTTATATAACATATGATAAAATAAGTTATACATTTAATGGATGTAAATACATAATTATAGTACCAAATTGATTTCTTATAAGTCCCATTCAAAGTACATACAAAACTGAAGTACCTTGAATTTACATTTTTAAAAGTGTGTAATGTGTGCCTGGAGAAAAAGTACATTCCTTTTTAAAGCCTTGAATAGAAATAGTGAGAAGAATATGCTATGGTCAGGTTTTAGGAAAAAAATTATAACAAAGGTACTTTTTTCATATAGTCCTGTAAATCCTATGCTATCCTAGTCATGATACTAACCATAGTTTTTTTAAGAAATTGACAAGTCTCCTAACATATCTGTAGAAGAATCATGCAATTTGCCCATGCCTCTATTCCACAGGACCAGTTCCTCATGCTGACTGGCACATAGACTTGGTCTCACCAGGTCTGGCCCCTCATCCTGCAGACCATGTTTCTTGTCTTTTGAGGCAGGGACTCTGCCAACAGGTCCAAATGGCAGTTCAGCTACTAGGATGGAGACTGTGATGAGTGCCTCACTTCAGTGACATGTCCAGGGTGGAATGGGTCTGGGTGCTGCTCCTGCTGGAGGAACAGGGCTCACAACACTGTCACCGGAATTCAGAGCTCTGCAGGGAACTGTCTGAGGAGACTGATGCTCCCTGTGCTTGGCTCTACTGTCATAATCGCTTCCAAGTACATGCAGAGCAAAAGAAGTTTTCTTGGTCAAAAAAGAGGCTCCTGCTAACTCAACTTTTCTATGACGCTACGTCTCTAGCAGCTGATTTTTGCCTGGCAGGTGTGCACATCTGCATTTTCATCTGTGCAAGTAGTTCTGATATTTTTTAGCAATGTAGATGCAGGTTAAATCCCTTCTTTCAGAATCTGTTCTGCCTGCTATGTGGGTGTAAGGGCAATGTGATTCAATCTAACCCAGATCTTCACTCTGTGAAGAGGAAAGGTGAACTTTCTGAGAAGAACACCAAGTGCATCAGAATGGGGAGACACATTTAAGAGTGGCATGACCACCACACTGGGAACTCTGAGATCTGCATGTTGATCCTCACCCTCCTGTCATATATTCTTAAGTCTGAGCTGGTTATTTAAAGCCTGAACCAGTTTTTAAGTCTGACTTTTATCGATGGAAAGTCCTTGATTCCTTAGTTAACTTCAAAAAACCCTTTTTGATAGAAATTAAGTACTGAAAGGTAAAATGACAGAATATTTATCACCTGGAACAACAGATGCATTCCGACAAGACTCATTAAATGTGAAAGCATTTGACAAATTATGTAAAAGACAAAGGAATCCAGTAAGTCCCTGAACTAAGGTTCTCACTAGGGTATAATTTCATATCCTCAAAATCCCCCTGAGTTATATCCCATTACACAAATCACTGCCATGATCACATATTCATTCATAAAATATTTGTGATCTTATACTCTGTGGGAGAGGGTTGCCAGTTGCTATAGATGTATAGACAGACTGGTGCAGACACAACATGGTTTTTAAATGCTCTTTAGAAATAACAAAATATTGGATCTTTGTGGGAGAGCCCTGGTCTCTCAGTAGTGGGCAGAAAAGTGTGGCAGAGTTTGCAATGGGTGACAGAGTGAGAAGGGGGTGCACATGAAAAGGTGGCCCATGGGGTCTCCTGGAAATTGAGAACTAACTGGAGAAGCACCAGCGTGGAAAGTGTTGCTGTTAGTGGAGACCCCAAGGTGAGGGGGCATCTCTAGACTGTGCAGGCTGGAGAGGCCCCAGCCTTGGGCAAAGCCCCAGAAGCCATGTGATGGAATTTGCACCCAAGATATCCTTCTTGTCCTACCTGGATGCCAAGGTGGCTCTCCAGTAATTAACCCCAGGTGCTGAACCCTCCCACAGGACGTCACTTTGGGATCTCATAGTGCCAGTGACCTGATTATTAGATTCACTGCTATAAAGACTGTCCTCCCACAAAGTTCTGTCATCTCCTTGCTCAACCAGTTTTCTATTAATGTGAAAGCCATGCAGCCTTTTTTGATCTTCTTTCTTGCCAAGTGTCAGCTTGAGCATGGTTTGAAACCAAGGGTGCTCTGCCAGAGATGCTTTCTTAGGATTACGACTTTTGCCATGGTTGATGCTTTATTGCATGCCCTAATATTTTGTCAGTACTGACCTTTGGGCACTCCCCGCCTTCTCGGTTTCACTGGTGCTTCAGTATTGCCTACTGCATGAAATAAAACTAAGCTGAGATTGAAAAAATAATACAATGAAATAAGAAATTGAATTGAATTTTATTCACATCAAAAATGTTATAGTCTTGCTGGAGATCCCAGCTATCCCAATAAAGGTAATTAAGTGGTCATATTGTGGACAAAAGACACATTAAAGTACATTCCAAAACAGACCATTGTATCAAGAGCTGTAACAATTCCAATTGCCCTTTACAACAGTGTTCTCAATTCCTTAGTGTATTAGAAGTAGGTAAATCTCTGTCAACACACTCTGCCTGCCTCTTGTCATTTGGATGCCGGTGAAAACCATGGGAGATCCTTCTGGTGCAGATCTTCTTGCTTTGGAAGGACGTCCATCTCTGTGTACATATGGTCATTTCTTTTAGTGAGCGGCCAGATGAAGTAGAGGTTTAGTGAGAATCATAAATTAAGCAATGGCAGAGGGAAACACAGTGAAGTGTTCTAACACAGTGAAGTGTTTTAACAAAGTGAAGTCTTCTAACACGTGAAGTAGGAAGAGTGTAAACACTCAGGGGATATGTAGAAATATCTATTCCTCTACTTGAGAGGGAGAAATTTCCAGTAAAAAGTTGTGGTGATATTCAGCGGGTGAGGTGTTTGGACTCAGAGACACAGATTGATACAACAGAATATGGGAGCCACATTACCATTTCCATTTTTGAACGCACAACTGGTACATTCACTAATACTTATTAGCTCCCTGTAAGATTCTTGGGAGGTGTAATCAACCATTTGTTTTCACTATGTGAGGTCTTAATAAACTATAGGTTTCTATCAGTGTAGTTGAGCCACTTTCCTCCAGATCCAAAATCAAGTCATTGCCAGGACTGAGGAGCTTAGAGACTTTACTTCTTTTATGGTTGGGCACAGAGGACACCTATGGTTGATTTAAGCATCCAGGTAAATAGTGAAATTAGTTAATTTCTGGATAATTAACATTTTTATGCTATACTGGCCTTAGTATAGTAAGGAAGAGAGTCTACAGAGACATGCTTCTCTATGAATCTACAACCAATTACCTGAGTTTGTTACAGCTTTGTCCATATACATCAAGGGTGACGGCTCAGTCCCCAATCAGGGCACATATAAGACTTGAGTAATGAAGCATAAATCACTGCAACAAATCAATGTTTCTGCCTCTATCCTTCTCTCTCTCTCTCCAATAAATAAGTAAACAAATTTGTTTTTTGTTAAAGAAAGAGATGATGGCCTAGTAAATTCAAGCTGAGCCCACTTGCTTTAGCCCCCACCATAGATTTAGCTTTTAGAGTACTAATCCATGTTGATTTCATGGCCTGTTGATAGAATTTGTGCTCGATATTCTGTAAACCTCTAGTTTTTCTCTCTTTCAAAGCATTCTCTACCTCCCTGCCTTAGATGATCCTTTGAAAATGTAAGTATGCCTTTTATTTAAAACTTACATAGGTCTCCTGTGGCCATTAAAAATAAGTACTAAGTCCTCAGTATATCTTTCAGGCAATCCATAATCTGACTTTTGCTTCTTCTTCCATTGGTGTCTCCCCTTTCCCCCCATTTGTCTGGTCACACTTTATCACTGCTTTTGGATCAGGCTCTTTAACAACAGCTTTCAGTTGTGGCGTGCCTTGTGTTGTACAGTTTCCTTCTGGAACTGCTGAAAGGATGCTGATACTTCTTTCAAGCATATCCCATCTTTCCACTATCCTCCTGTTTGCTCTGCCATTTACACATTTCTTGAAATATGATTTAACCTTGCCCACCATGAGAAGTTTTGGATCTCAACTAGCATGAAAGCTGAGCACTGTAAGTAACATAATACAACTATTCCCTCATGGTCACAACTGCTGCCAGATATCAGAAGGTGAAAACAGCTCCCAGGATAAATTTTGGAGGATAAATTTCTCTCTTCACTACTGTTTTTTTTTTTTTTTTTTTTTTTTTAAGTAGAGGAAAAAACTGCCCCAGAAATCAGCTATGAGGGTCTCTTACAGGAGCCCCAGGCCAAAACTGTGCCAACAGCAAGGGACATGGTTCACTTTGCTATCAAACTGCTAATGAATGAGGCTGCCCTTCCACACCAGGAGTAGGTCTCCTAATGGCCAGTGGAAAGAGTATGATTGTGATCTTCCTGCTTATATTCTGACCATTGATGGCCCTGTAATTATTCTTATACAGAATTATGGAAAAAAGTTATCCTGCAATCGTGGGAGATATTTTTCATTTATTTGCTAGGTTCTTGAACTCTCTGTTTATTATGGTCCCCACTAGCCACCTAACTTTCAAAATAACATTTCATGAATTAAATTTAAGTGAATTTTAAAATTACACTTAAGTTGGCAGTTAAATTTTTCTTTGTTGAGGAAGGCACTGGGCAAACAGTGTCTACAGCATTGTGGCTGAGACAAGACAAATTCACATGGATTACTGAGCCTGTGGAGGTAAACAGAGAGCACAGCCACTCTCTCAAGGGAAGTGTGCCTCAGAGTGCTTTGACCACTCTCTCAAGAGAAGAGCATGCCCACCCTTGCCTTGACAAGCTTTTATTGATTTTCTGCCCACACTACTTTGAGAAGGGTCCTCATTTACTATGCATAGGTTTGCTGTAAATGGTTACGTTTTACAGAAAAGAAGGGAGAAGATCATGTTAGTTATATCAAAAAGAAAGATATTCGGAAATGTGAAGGAAAATGTGTTTGAACTGGTTGCACAGGTCCTTCAAAGGTTTAGCATAGATTTCAGGAAGTTACTTTAAATATAGGCAGTAAACATTTTCTGCCCCAACTCAGGGTGAGGGGTTTTAGCAAAAAGCAAGTGTCAAAGTGCCCTAGGCACAATGCAGGACTGATTCCCCTTGGAGAACGTATCCATGGGCTTGGATTCTGTGTACCAGACCTCATTTTCCACTGGTCTTTCCAAGTGGGAGATGGGCCCACACCATGCAGTACAGTCTCCTATATTGTGTGATTACATGGTGAGTGTTGGCTTGGTTATAGACCCTCTGGTTTTCATTAAAAATAAATATAAATCAAAAGGTAGGAAATGTGTAGGATCTGAGTCTCCACTGAGATCAAGATAAAAACATCAGAATGACTGCCTTTGAATAATCTAGCCTCATATTCGTATGCATATACATGAAGAGCCTTCATTTTACACAGCACCCTTTCTTTTGAAATAATCACCCAGAAATTTCCCTTAAAGTTCATGTTAATGAATTTTAAAATTCAAAAAACAGTTCATGTTAACTGTTTTTTGACATATTGGCCTTAATTTTATTTATAGAATGTTTCAGAGAGTCACTGGATTACATGACCCTGCAGGGTTGTTTACCTCATTTCCATACAATTGGGTTCCAATAGAAATAAAGCAGGATAGGGAGATGCTAGAAAATCCCTGAGTATGTTGAATGAGAAAACTGAGATAAGAAAATTTTTAATAGCCAAACAATCTGAAAAAACATAGAGGAACCTAGTGAATCACAAGACCTTGTCTTCCCTAACCAAGGACCCTTGAGAGCATGTGGTTTTTACTTCTCTTCCCTAATGAGATAATACAGAGCTCTAACCCCTGTTTTAGAGCCAGAACACAATCCCAATTAATGCCATTTGTTCCATGCAAACCCAAGGATGAAAGAAGGCAGGGGAATAAATAACAAAAAGGTAATTAAACCCAGATAGACCCAAGATAAAATAAAACAGCAAAGCATGACAATGAAAAAAGCCAAGCTACCCTATGCATGCCTTTAGTTACATCAGCATATTAAAAATGTACCAGGAAACCTTATTTATATATGTATGTATGCATATATACATGTGTGTGTGTGTATGTGTATGTATATGTGTGTGTGTGTGTGTGTATGTGTGTGTGTGTGTATATATACTGAATACCTCCCAGAAGATTCTCAGCAGCAGAGAGAGAAAAAATACCCTGTAGACAAAAAGCCAGTGTGGGTTCCCTCTACAGCACTTCCAGGCCTCTTCTCACACCTGAACATTTTACTTCTTCCTAAACTGTGAGTTCCCATGAGACCTGGAACCAGGGGAGCATCTGACAGTGGCAAGTCCTCTTGGGTTGATATGTGATTCTGTGTCTGAATTCTCCATGAACTAAAGGCAGCGTCACCTTGGCTCACTTCTTTTCTCTAAATTTTGTAGGGAACCAAAGAGCAACACACATGATTTCTCCTGTTGTCTCCCATGGCTTAAGTAATTCCTTTCTTTCACTGTCTTTGGATTAATATACACATTTTCAAAAGCACCTGGACACCTGCGTTGTGACATATATATATATATATATATATATATATATATATATATATATATAAAATATG
>NW_028076418.1:155185-187729 GCF_014824575.4 Sturnira hondurensis
AGACATATATATATATATATATATATATATATATATATATATATATATATATATATATATTTTTTTTTACAAAGTCAAGAAGCCGCAGCTCAAAGGCTGGCCTGAGACAAACCTTCCCAGTGTTGGGCCACCTCAGTAACACAAACATTGCCTATTCTTGAGTTGAGTAGTTTTGCATATTATTTTCTGGGCTCAACAATGAAGAAAATTGGCTATATAAGAGTTGACTGGAGAGGTTCTTTTTAATTATTTTAGTTACACTTTATTCACATCCAAAAATGTTCTTCCATCCTAAATGATTTTAAATATTGGTAACAGCTACTCTAGGGGATTTTGTTGCTCAAATATGAACCTAAACATGGAGGAAAGCAGAATGTAATCCAAGAAGTAATTTTGGCTTTTAATGAAACCATTTCTAGATATAAAATGGAATTTCAAAGAGTCAGGTGTAACAAATAAAAATGTTCCATCTTACTACATGTTATTTATTTATTTATTTGTTTATTTATTTATTTATCTTTTGTTCAAGTACAGTTTTCTTTCTTGTATTCCCAGCCCTGCACCCCCCAGTGCTCTCCACCCCCCTGCCATCTCCGCCCCCCGTCTTAGTTATTGTCCATGTGTCCTTCATACTTATTCATGTGAGTCCATCCCCTTTTACTCTATGCTTCTCTCCCCTCTACCCTCTGGACCCTGTCAGCACGTTCTGTATTTCAGTGTCTTTGGTTACATTTTGCTTGCTTGTTTGTTATGTTGTTTACATTCCTGTTAACAACGGGATAAAAGGTGATAACAAAAGGTGATATCATATGGTATTTGTCTTTCACTGCCTGGCTTATTTCGCTCAGCATAATGCTTTCCAGCTCCATCCATGATGTTGCAAAGGGTAGGAGCTCCTTCTTCCTTTCTGCAGCATAGAATTCCATTGTGTAAATGTACCATGTTATTTTGAATACTTCACAGTTGTGTGAAAACCAGAAAAGATACTAAACAAAAAAGAAAGACAATAACTTGTAGTCAGCCCACTTTTTAGAGTTCACTAGTGTAACATTTTAGTGTATACATTTCTAAGTTTGTTTTTACCATTACTTTGTATCTGTATACAGATCATAAAACATAGGGAACCTATCCATTGGAAGGGCAAATGTAGTCCAACCCCATTGGAAAGCCAACAGGCATGTGTTGGCACACAGGAAGATAAACCCACAGATCAGCTTTCCCGTGGAAGCAGGCCTGCATTACACCTCAAAGAAGCAATCTGCTTTGAGGCTTGTTCTTTCTAAAGCTTCTTCACCCTGAGTTGAAGCAGAAAATGCTTACTGAATATATTTAAAGTCACTTCCTGAAGTCTCTGCTAATTCACCCAGAGTGTAACCAGACCAATCACTCTGATTGTTCTCTTGCATTTGCAACATTTTTCCTTAATCTGTAAGAATTAACCAGTAACATCCTTTTTTTATCTCTAAAAAGTAATTACCTAAAGCAAACCTGAGCATAATGAATGAGCCTTATTTGATGTATGCTATTAGAAAGCCAATAAAAGCTTGTCCCGGAAAGTGTTGAGTCCCTCTCTCTCTCAGAGAGTGGCCGTGGCCTTTTTCACCTCAGGACCTCTGTAGTCTGTGTGCATTTGTTTGTTGCATCCACAACATACAGATTACACTGGACAGAGTCCACATCATTACAATTTAAGTCTGTTGTAGATATTATTTTAAAAATATATTATATAGTGATCATTTTTAACAATCCACCATATATATATATATATATATATATATATATATATATACACACACACACACACACACACACACACACACACACACACACATAATCATCTTTAGAGGGGAAGGGAAGGACAGAAGGGGAGAAATATCAATGTATGGTTGCCTCTCGTGAACCGATGCTGGGAACTGGCCTGCAACCCAGGCGTGTGCCCTGACTGTGAATTGAACCACGATCGTGTGGTTCGCAGGGCCATGCACAGTTTGCAGAGCTACACCAGCCAGGGCTTTGAATTATATTTTACATAAGTACTTATTATGTACAGATATTTTTAAGTAACATTTTTCTTTTTATAGTATTTTATTCTAGGAAATGTATTTTATATAAACAATGTGTTATTGTTGAAAATTGTCCCTTTTGTTACTATAAGTGTGTTATTGGGTTGTATTCCTCTCATGTATTTAGGATAAAGCTTAGAACTTCTAAGAGAGAAAGATGAAAGGCTCAAAAACACACCTCCATCCTTGCTTCAGTCCTTGCTTCAGGCCTGGCAAGTCCAAGCAAGTCCAGGCAAGTCCAGGCAAGTCCAGGCAAGTCCTCTACATGGATTAGGAACAAGCCTTTCAGCAGGACCCTCCCATGGCTGTACATTGCTCTCAAACTCTGGAGGTGGATCTGGAGGAGCAGGGGAAAAAAACATATTGATAAGCACAGACCTGATTTTTCCTTGCCTTTCCAGAGAGGGAAGGTGGTGCTGCCCTTAAGGGAACACCTGGCCATTCACTGCCCCTCACAAGATCATCTAACCAACTTTTGTTCCCTCATAGTTCAGTAGTGCTGCAATTGCCTCTAGCTTCTCCAAAAGCAAAAACCAAAGAAGGTGTGCCTGGCACAGATGCTATTAAGTATGGAATTGACATGCACCTAGGCCTCCTCAGGTGCAATGCGAGAAAACATAGGGGTTGGCTGAACCCCTGGAACTTGTCTGGCTAGGTTCCCACTTCAGAAGCAAAGGTCCTCCTGTGAGGAGTTTGGTCAGCCAAACCAGAGTCTGGGATTCTATTCTGCCCTCCGAAGACAACCTTTTTTGGGACAGGGCCTCCGTGCATGCCCATGTCTAACAAGGGGACAGCCCAGTGCCAACCATGACCCCTGTGGGCTGTTCTGGGAGGAGAAGAATGGGAAATTCAGTGGGATTAGCATGAAGACCCTGTACACTGCCTGCCCAAACCCCTCATGTATCTGCTCATCTGAACTAAGGTGGGAGGTAGGCTGCTAAGCAGGCTCTGACCACATCTCCTGTTTGGAGACTGGGGTAGTGTTGAGGTGACGTGGCTTTGGAGAGGGTCAGGTTCAGTAGGAGTGGACTGTGGTGGGTGAGGCATGCTAGGGAAAATCGCAACCCAGACTCTGGACAGTTCTGTGAGGAAAGGGGCCCTGTCCACTGTTTTCTCTGTTGTCCTCTTGGGGTTGGAGACACCAGAGCTCAGGCCTCCCTTGGGAATCCAATCTGTAAGATCTCATGGGTGCCAGACTCTTCCTGTCAGAGCTCTGTACGCATGGGGGCCTTGCTTCTGAACCCAAACACCACTCACCTGTTTATTTGATCCCTTGGTGAGTGTCCACTGTCATTCTAAGCAGGAAGGCCTTCATTTGTGGAGAAGACCTTGAATAGATCTAATAGACAGAGGACAGAACCTGCAAATGGTATCTATTGTGACTGATAATATTATTGAGTAAAACTGTGGCCCTGGGATTTTTCTGCTTCATTCACTGAGTTATGCTAAGTCCCTCTAGCAGGGCCTACTTGTGGTAGGTGCTTCATACACATTGTCAAATAAATGAAGTCCAATGACAACCACACCAGATATCTGAGTGGGCCTGGGGGCCCCTCTAGCCATAGAGATTCTTAATGTGGCAATACTATAATCAGGAGCACAGAGCAGCAAATGCTTTCCCCAACTTCTTGACAAATTATTTTCATTCTCAGAAATGCAACAGGCCACAGTGGATGTGCAGCAGTCAACCTGCCTAGACAAGCCCAGACAAGTCAGAAGGACACAGTCCATTTGCTGAGCCACTAAGACAAGGAAGGGTAAGCAACTAAGAAATTAGAAAGACCCTGGGTAGTGTAGCTCAGTGGACTGAGCGCAGGCCTGTAAACCAGATGATTGTTGTTCAATTCCCAGTCAGGGCACATGCCTGGGTTGTGGGCCAGTTCCTGGGAGGGGCCAGTTCCCAGCAGAGGATGCATGAGAAGCAACAATACATTGATGTTTTTGTTCCTCTCTCCTTCTCTTCCCCTCTAAAGATAAATAAATAAAATATTTTTTAAAAAGAAGTTAGAACAAAAGAATATTGCACGACCCAATCAGCAGCCCTGCTTTCTTGCTTCTGTAATTCTGCTTCTGCCACACAGTTTTAGTAAAATCACTTCTGAATGCCACACTATATAAACAAGCCCCTGCCTGAACTTGGGGACTAGAATTTGGAGACTGTCTCCTCTGGGTCCTTGCACATAAATAAAGTTCAACTTCACACACCCAAAAGCAGCTGAGTTGTTTTCTGCAACGGGTGAGGGTGGTGAATTTCCATGGACAGAAAGAAAAAAAATGTCCCAACATAAAACTGCCATGTACAGACAGCCACAGCACATTCAGAAGCCGTCTGCAAAGCCAGGTGCCAGATAAGACCTCCCTGGAATGTCCCCACAGTAGTCCCTGTGAGAACATTGAGTTTTGTCTTCTTGTCAGCCCACATGTCAAATAAACGAACTGACGCTCAGAGATACATGGTGACATTTTTATGACATACAGGTAACAGAGGGCTGAATCACAGCTGTGCTAAAAATAGGGCACATGCTCATCAAAGCAGATCATCCTTGAATATTTGGGCCCTAGCGAAGGCCAGGTGCACTGATCTGAAGGTGGAAAGTTAAGAGATCTTTCCACCCAGGAAAGCTGCATCCACAAAATCTGCCACCTTCTTCGGCATGCCTCTCTGGAGGGCCCACGTTTGGAAGGATTCATGTAAATTCAGCATGAACTAAGCTGCATCTTGGGTGGGACCAGGATAGTCATCCCTTCAGTGGCATCACTGTAAATCATGACTACTGAGGTCAGCAGCTCACCCGAGACTCCCAGCCCCTCAGAGACATATGCAAGAAAATGGTCAGGAGTACTCACACTGAATATGGTTTAGTCAATAGGTTATAAAGTACCATCTAAGTTTGGTGGATGGGGATGTTGATATCATGTTTACAATCTAGGCAATTTTTTCAGAGGAGGAATACAGGACTTTCCATACAAAGAGTCTCTATGAATAGCTTTGTAAGAGTGAGACCTCAACAGTGTACTCATTAGAAAGACCAAATCACACAGGATTGGGCATGTAAAATGGCTGCTCAAAGTCATTCATGTTAGAACTGAGAACTCTTCAAAGCTAGGGATGCATTACTTAACCGCTTAGCTACCTGAGACTTACCTGTTCCTGAGATGGATAAAAATGGATGGGAAACATTGTCCTTCACAATTTGGGAGTTGTGTGCATGACCGAAAAACACAGCCTGTGAAATCCAGTGACTTCCGAAATGACACTATTTCTCCGCAAAGGAAATTTTGAGATGCAGAAACTGCACAGGGCAAATGCCTGGTGACACCCAACAGGAGCGAGCTCATCACTGGGGAGGATTCCAAGCAGATGACTTGGGGAGGTCCAATTGCTGTGGATGGGGAGAAGCTGACATGTGAGTCATGTGATGCTGGAGGTGAATGAAAACCAAGGATCACTGGGATTGCCTTGCACATGCCGAAACCAGATTGGTTGATTTTTTTTTCCTTTTTTAAAAAAAATTGTTGTTCATTTACAGCTGCCTCTATTTTCCCTGTGTTCCTCTAAATTTAAAGGAATGAGAAATCCTCCAGCCAGACTGGGTGCAAGACAGTCATGCTACAGACTCTTTATTTTGGGATCTGGATCTAGCTGTTCAAATTACCCTGTGAATGTCCTTCCATGTGAGGAAAGTACAGGTAAACAATGTGGTCTTTAGAGTGTCACCAAGGTTCCATGACTTTAAAACCCCTAGAACTACATAACATGACTATATCTCAGTATATCTGTAAACAGGTTATTAAAATTATGAGAATTCAGTGGTATGGGAATTAGCCAAATATGACTAGTGACCTTAGAACAGGAAGAGAGGACACATGGAACCACAGAGAGGATTCCATGTGACAGAATTAGAAGATGGCCATGTACGAGCAAGGGAGACACCCGGAAAAGGATCTGGCCCTGCAGACACCCTCACTTCCAACTCTTCTCCTCTGGAGTTGTGAAAAATTAACTATTTGCTCTACACATCATCCAGTGAGGTCCTATGCTGTAGTTGCCTTGGCAATGTTTTACTCAGCCAGATACACTTAAGTGATCCCAAAAGCACTGCTGACATGCATCTGTAGTGAATCACACCATTTCCACCAGCACTGGGAGGATGCAAAGCTGTGGCGAACAACCTCCATTATTGTAGAAGGTCTGCAAGACTACTCACCTCACTACTGTTAGGAATATCTGGGACAAGTAGTTTAAAAGGAACAAAAACTATCAAAAAAGCTCAAGAAAAATATCAATATGCTTTTGATCTACTGTGACAAAAACATGTTTTCTGATATTCCTATTAATGCAAGTACTGTATTTTTATCCCCACTTGTAGCTGAAGGGAGAAGTGGAGGATCAAAATCCTCTGTACATGGCACTGTGGGACATCACAGGTAAAACCATTGGGGGTTTCTAGGGGTGTCCCCAGATTGAGTCAGATTATGGACACTAGAAGATTATCCTGGGGTCATGGGGGTGGAGATCCTTCAGGGCCAGCTTTCACCTCAGCTCGACACTGGCTGTTTTCAGTGGCCTAATCAACCTTCCCCTCTTCAAGAGAGGTGGAGTAGTTGAACCCGTTCACTGGGTCCTTGACGGTGTCTCCGTTGACACTGTACAAAGGCAAACCCCGTACAAGGCCAGTAGGCAACAGGAACCCTTCAACCAACCTGTGGTTATGCCTTATGGCAGCCCTGGTACACTGATCCAAACTACAAGACACTATGAGGATGTTTCAGGCAGCCCTGCTGAAGAAGCAGAATTGAATAATTTCAAAGTCCAAGTTCAGGGAATGACTACACATTGAGGAAACTACCTCCTCCACGAGATACTATAGAGATGAACAAGGTCACATCTCCTAACCAGGCCAGATTACAAATTTCTCCTGATAGGTACATGAAAGTTTGCAGAGAACAATCAAACACCTTACCTTCTCATCTTTGTGTACAGCACCCCCTAACCAGTGTGATGATATGCAACTTTTGGACGTCTTCAAGGACAGTGGAGATGACTACCCCACCTGAAACTTGGAGCAGATAGTAAAAACAACAAAAACAGCAAAATGTAAGTGTTCACGTAGCCTACCATGAGTGCAACACATTTTTTCCCCTCTAATATTCCTTCATGTATGGGAGGAGTGTCTTTTCCACATCCAATATACTTGGTGGGAAAAGGGAGGTTCAGATTCCTATGTGCATGGGATTGTGAGAACTTTATAAAAGGCACTGGAAAGGCCTTAAAGAAGCCATGCCCACATTTGAGCTGAAATCTTGGCCCACTCAGGTCATCTTGGGTTCCTGGGTTTAAATAATCCCCAGCCAGCTCTCACCTGAGAAGTGCGTTGAACGGTGGTGTTGGCCTGAAGCACCTGCACCCTGTCCTGGTATTTGGTGTCGGGGATGTGGAGTAGCTGCTGCACGACCTCATCATTGGAGCTCTAGAATGTGAGAGCTGGTATGCTCTCATCAGGGAACCTTCCACACATTCTGTGGTCTGGTGCAATGGCAGACCTAGCAAACTGGCACAGTCTATCAGGACACAGTGAACATGTACCCAGTCACCCTGCTGAAATCGCAACACAATGGCTCCACGTCAAGTTCTAACAATAAAAGGCTGAATCACTGACAAAAATGCCTTTCTCTATAGGGTAACATGGCAATGACCAAGGCCACATCTCCTGACTGGCTCGCTGAGAATGGTGTGCGCTCTGTCAGATGTCAAGTTACAGAGAAATGTATCAAATACACTAATCCCTGCAGTGTTTGGTGTTTTACAAAAACCACCCTGTATATGTGATGATGTGTAGACTTGAACAGGTTCAAGGCCAGTAGAGCTGACTCCTCCACAGTGTACATGTTACAGTTGTTAAACAATGTAAAAAAAATGCCTAGCAAGATTTTTAATAGTTCTAACATATGTGAAAACTGGATTTCTACCCTAAAAGATGCCTGATTATTAGGAATGCACATATAGACTAAATTAGGAGTGGGCATATGACAATCCTGAGGCCCCAGATTTGAATCAGGGTTATGGTTACACCCCTCATCTTGGGGTCCTGAGTATGGGTCTTCCCTCTCCTCAGATTGGCAGTGGACAGGGTCCCTGGCCTGGTTCACTTGTCCCCTCCTGCAGTTGAAGGCGTAAGTGAACCCTTCAACCAATTCCTCCACGATTTTGTCACTGGAGTTCTGGAGAAATGGAGACACATATAGTCGTCGGCCTCTTGGGGCACTGTCACTGTGGGAGATTCCCACAACGGCTGCTCCCCACAGCCAGTAGGCACAGAGAGGCACCTGAAAACACCTCCAGTCAGGGAAGGAATGAAATTACACCTTTAGGGACCAGTGAGTAAGAAAAGCTTGGTCCCCAGCACTCACCTTCCCAACCTGCCTGCCAGGACCTGGGTAATGAACATAACAGTCTCTTCTGGTTTCTAGCACCTCACCACCATCTTGGACCTAGAATGAGCACCCCTCATGCTGATTCCCTCAACACATGCAACACATACATATATGCAGGAAGAAGGGTAAGTGTTGTGGTGTGGCCCAAGTGGGACCCCAGTTGGGGCCTGGCCTGGATGGACCTGCCCTAGGTTGCCCACCTTTACCCCAAGGGTGTATCTTGCCACGTGGTGGGAGGGGTTGATGATGAAGACAGTTGCACTAATGTCTAAAGCAAGAGAAACATTTCTGACTCTGGGCTTTTCTTATCCTGGAACCTCAAAACAATGGGAACAAACATAGAAACGTGTTAGTCTCCTGACTGCCAGCAATAAAGTGACATGGATAGGAACATGTCTGTAGCATGTGGTGCCTCGCTACCAGAATTGTAAACTCTCATGTGGGTCTGTCACAAAGGAAGTGAGGTCAACCTCTTCAAGGTCCTATGACCTGATCCCCTTCCTCCAATCAGAGTCTCCCAAAGTCCTCGTGGGCTGTTGAGTCCTCACCTTCCTCTCCCATGTCATCTGCATATCTGTCCGCTGATACCTAACACAGTTCTCTCCACAGCTCTCTTGGCATGCATCAGGTAGTTGGCTTGGGGGAGAAAGACGAGTCCAGAACTCCTTTTTTTTAACCAGTTTTGTGTCCTTAGGAAGCCTTTCAGGGCCTCCCCAGTCTCTCAACATGTACAATGAGGATGAGGCTAGAAAGACACCATTTCCCAAGGGAACCCTGAGGTGTGAATGAGATAGTTTCCCGTAATGTCCGTGGGCTGACCTCCCATGAATAGGATGCAGAAAAATAGAGGTAGAAGAGTTACCAGAATATGTGGGGCCGAGCATGGAACACCAACCTAAACAAGCCTAAGGTCCAGCTTTGGAGCTTGGGAAGTCAGTGCCCACCTTGGCCTCACTTTCAGGTATGCACCTTAAGGGCATGAAATTACTGGAAATTCATTTATTGTCCTCCACCTGCCCCAAACCTGCCCACACTCTTTTGATCAACTTAGAAACAAACCAAGTGCCTAAAATTGTTCATTGTGTTGGGAACCCTCCCAGTGGCTTCTAGTGAAACTGAAATTGGAAGAGCTGGAGTTTGTGCTACCTGTCACATACCGGTAGAAGCAGAGATAGGAACTGAATCTTTATGGGCACTTTATTAAGATGGCTGGCAATCTTCCCTGGCTGGTGTAGCTCAGTGGATTGAGCGCGGGCCTGCGAACCACACGATCGCCATTCAATTCCCAGTCAGGGCACATGCCTGGATTGCGGGCCAGTTCCCAGCAGGGGATTCACAAGAGGCAACCATACATTGACATGTCTCTCTCTCTCTCTCCTTCCCTTTCCCTCTAAAGATAAAGAAATAAAATCTTAAAAAAAAGATGGCTGGCAATCTGAGAAGGCATGTTTGTATCCTAAGGGCAGTCCCACATTTCCTCTCAAGCCAGCCTTTTTATACAACAGAGAACACAGGGATCAAGTGGTTTTGAAATTAAGGGAAAATTAGAGTAAAATAACTGCAGGATTTTCACCCTGGATGGTTAGTTGTACAAGGGGCTGGGCAGGCAGTGCTCTATCTCTGCCTGGAACACAATGGCTCCTGTATCTGTGGAACTCACTACAGCTGTGCCCCAGGCTGTGGTGCCCTGTCTCCCCTGGGGGTGGTGAGCTGCAGTACCTGTAGTTCCTGAAACAACAGCTTTAACATATGCATTACCTACTAGGCTTATTAACTATCTATTTTAAACTAAAATTGAGTCCTCCATCATTTCCCTATTGTTTCAAAATATCTTATAAGGTCACTTAACTTGAAACAGCAAAATCCTTTAAATTCTTCATGTCCATGGTTTTATCTTAAAAGGGGGTGGTCAGTGGCCGCATAACTCACTAATACTCATGCTCTAACTTGTTCTTGTTCTTGACTAATGGCATTGATGACTTGTGAGGTAGTATTTAAAGCTTTTGCCATAGTGCAGGCTAATCTACTTATTTCTACATTCACATAAGTTACCATGGCTGGTATTACAAAGATAGACAAAGACACATATTCAGATGGACTAAAATGAAGAATATTACAATCAAGTATCAGGGGTCTTATGAGGCATAAACACCATCAGTCTTCCCACAGAGCATGGTCCCTCACAACTGTTTGCTGGATCATATGGGTAAACAGTCTTTCCACATGCCAGAAGCCATCCTGTGGGCAACTTAATGAGAGCAAATGCATAATACATATCAGTGGTGGTGGTGCTATTCATTTTCACCCCTTCTGACAGCACCAAAGTTTGCAGTACCACTGACAAAAGGTGCACACACTCTAGCTGGGTTTCCATTGGCGGACTTCCAGGAAAACTTTTCCCTGTGCTTTATTAGTTAACATCGGTCCCCAATTATCAATATCAGAGCAGGTCATTTTCTTTTTGACATCATCAAACACAGTATGATGCTAAGGCTTTCCCAGGAAGTACAAACACCTATAAGACATGAATTTAAAGTCTGTTCAAAGTCAGTTCCTCCTGTGAGGTAAAAGTCAGAAATACTTAGAAAATATTTTGCTACATATACACAAATAACCCTGACTAGTGTGGCTCAGTGGATTGGGCCTGAGAAACAAGGGGTCACAGGGTCAATCCCCAGTCAGGGCACATGCCCCTGTTGCTGGCTGGTTGAGGTAGGGGCATGTGAGAGGCAACCAGACATGGATATTTCCCCACCTCCTTTTCTCCATCTCTTCCTCTCTCTCTAAAAATAAACACATAAAGTCTTAGAAAACATTTAGCCAAAAAATCACTCTTCCTAAAATACTTGTTATTCAACATTAACTCACTCCTTCCAAGCACCTGCAGTTTTATTTACATAAACTGCCATTAGATTCCATCAAGTGTCTTCTCTTCATTCTTAATGGCATTGTTTGTGAAATAACATTGGGTTCCCACTAAATGAAAGCATACAAAAAGTTTATAGAATACAATCAAATACAGAAGGAACATCAATACTTGAAATTAAGAAACTTCCTCTGGGATAAGCCCAGGATGGCAGAAAACTAAGAGGAAGTTACACTAACCTCCTCCCAGAATCAAACTGGAACCACAACCAAAATAAAGAGATCATCCTGAAAAAGAAAAAGAAAAAAAAAAATACCTGAACATTGCCTGGGCATGAACAAAGAAACCGCATCAATACAACATGACTCGTAGGGAGTGTGGGGGAGGTGCTAGAGGACTGGCTGGGCTCAGCAGCCAGGAAGGTTTCTGTTGAGAAGTGTGGGGTCTCAACCCTAAGCGGGGTTCCCCAGACTACAGCATGAAAACTGGAAATGTAACCCAAATAACTTCTGACTGTGAAAAGCTGCAGATGTTCTGTCCACCAAAAAGGAATGACTGGAGACACAATGAGCCTCTTAGAGGCCCAATGGACCAAATTGCATATGTGGCCACTTACCATGGACACAGGCAAAGGGATGACAGAGTGGACTAGAGATGCAAGAGTCTGAGGTCTGTGGCTCTGGAAGGGAATGAAATGCTCAGCCACTCAGGAACTCTGTGCTGACTCATTCCCCATAATGCGGAGACTACCATTCTGGGTCAAAGCACTCGCCTCCATGTGGCATCAGCCTGAGGAGAGGCAATACCTCCATCCAGGGGAAGCCCTATTGCCCTACCCTGTGAAGCTACAGCTGGAGGCTATTCAGTGATCAAGTCTAGCAGCTAAGGCAGACCTGTGGGAGCTCTGAGATGATAGCTGACCATCTCCCAGGCCTCATACTGTTAAAATCCCACCTTGGTGCACAGCCTGGTTCTTCCTGCACACACACACAGGCCCTGGAGAGTGAGCTAAATACTGCAGATCAGACATTCCAGCCATGAAGCCCAGGTCCAGTGACAGGGAGCACCTGATATGGGTCTGCACTAGAGTCTTTGCAGAACCAAATAAATATAAACAAATTTAAACAAATGGCCAAAATGCAAACACAGAAACTGATCCCAAATAAAACAAGGAGGATTCTGCAGGAGAAGAGCTAGATAAAACGAAGGCAGGTGATTTATCAAACAAAGAGTTTAGAGTAATGATCATAACGATACTCAATAGCATGAAAAAAGTCACAGAAACCATACAAAATAACCAATCAGTAATAAACAATGTGATATTTGAAATAAATAACATCCTGGATGGAATAAACAGTAGGTTAGATGAAACAGAGGATAAAATCAGTGATGTGGAAGAGAAGGTAGAAAAAGCACCTAGGCAGAGCAGCAAAATGAAGAAATAATTTAAAAAATGAGGATTATTTAGGAACTATTGTGGACAACACAAATTATAACAACATCTGCATCATGGGAATGCCAGAAGGAGAAGAGAGCAAGCAAGGGATTGAGAACCTATGTGAAGAAATAATGATAAAAAAACACTTCCCCAATCTGATGAAGGAAAAAGAGTCCCAAAGAAGTTGGACCTAAGGAGGCCTACACTGAAACACATCATGATTAAAATGGCAAAGCTTAGAGACAAGGAGAGAACCCTCAAGCTGCAAGAGAAAAAGCAGATAGTTACCCACAAGGAAGCTCCGATTAGACTGTTACCTGATTTCTAAACAGAAACATTTTGGCCTAGAAGAGACTGGCATGAAATATTCAAGGTGATGAAAAGCAAGGACCTAAAACCAAGATCCAGCAAGGCTATCATTTAAAATTCCAGGAGAAATAAAGAACTTCCCTGACAAGAAAAAGCTAAAAGAGTTAACACCAAAACAGGGCTGCAACAAATTGTAAAGGGCATGCTTTAAAAAGAGGAAGAAGTGGGAAGAGCGAGAAAAATAGTTAAAAAATAAAATGGCAACAGATCTGTACCTGTCAATTATCACCTTAAATGAAGGAGCTTAAATGTACTAACCAAAACACAGGTCAACTGAAAGGAGAAGAAAAAAGACCCACATAAATGCTCTCTCCAAGAGATGCACCTCACATCAAAAGATACATACAGACTAACACTTAAGGGGTGAAAAAAGATATTTCCTCCAAACAGAAAAAAAAAATAAATAAAGCTAGGGTAGCAGTACTTATACCCAAGAAAATAGACTTTAAAACCAAGCCTAAATATAGTAAGGGACAAAAATAGGATATGACTTAATGATATTGGGAATAATCCAACAAGAATATAAAACCATAGTCAAGATTTTTTTGAGAAAAAAATTTTATCCATTTCCTTTCAGAGCGAGGGGAAGTGGTGGAGAGAGGGAGAGAAACATCAATGTGAGAGACATATATTGTTCATTTGCCATCTATGTCTCATACCTCTTCACCTAGGGACCTGGCCCACCACCCAGGAATGTGCTGTGAGTGGGAATCGAACCAGCAACCTTTTGGAATGCAAGCTGTCACCCAATATACTGAGCTATACATGCCAGGGCTCTCGTAAACATTCATGCATCCAAAAAAGGAGTACCTCAGTATGTAAGGCAAATCCTGATGGGACATAAAGGGAGAGATCAACAGAAATACCCTAAGAGTCAGAGATGACTCTGTATTAACACTCCACTTACTTCAATGGATAGACCTTGCAGGCAGAAAATCAACATGGACACAGCAGCCTTAAATGGCACACTAGAAAAATGGATATAATTGATATCTTCTGAGCATTTCAACCCATAGCACCAGAATATACAGACTTTTCAAGTGCACATGGAATGTTTTCTAGGATAAGACTACATGGTAGGACACAGAACAGGTCTCTAAAGTTAAGAAGACTGAAATCATATCAAGCATCTTCACAGATCACAATGCTATGAAACTAGAAAACAATCAAGAAGAATACTGAGAAACAAGCAATGCCATGGAAGGTAAATAATGTTACTAAGCAATGACTAAGTCAACAACTGAGATCAGGGAAAAATCATATGATACCATAAAACAAATAAGAATGAGATCACAACAAACCCAAATACATGGGACACAAGGAAAGCAACCTTGAGAGACAAATTTATAGCATCATTGGCCTATCTCAAGAAGCAGCTCAAAGAAACAATCCAACTTGACACTTAAAGGAACCTGAAAAACAAACAAACTAACAAACAAACAAACTCCAAAGTGAGCAGAAGGAAGAAATCATAAAGATCAGAGTAAAAATAAACAAAATAGAATCTTAAAAAATGACACCAGAGATCAAAGAACCCAAGAGCTGGTTCTCTGAAAGATAAATAAGATTGAAAACCTTTAACCAGACTCACCAAGAAAAAAGGCAAAAGGACCTAAATAAATAAAATCAGACATGCAAGAGCAGAAATAACAAACAACACACAAAAATTGCAAAGGATTGTTAAGAAAATATTATGAAATGGTATATGCCAACAATTTGGACAACCTGGATAAAATGAGTAATTTCTTAGCAACATAAACTTTCCCAAATAAAATCAGGAAGAATCAGAGAATCTGAATAGACATATTACACCTAGTATAATTCAAGCGGTAATCAAAACACAAACTCTCAACAAACAAAATCCCTACACTAGATGGCTTTCCATGTAGATGTTTCCAAATAGTCCAAAAAGAACTAACACCTCTTCTTCTCAAACTATTTCCAATTTCAAGAGCAAGGAAGACTCCCAAAGTCATCTTATGAAGACTGTCGTGTCCTAACTCCAAAGGCAGATGAAGAAAATAATTTAAAAAACTCTCCACAAAATTGTTGGCTATTATTCCTCATGAAAATAGATGCTGAAATCCTCAACAAAATAGTAGCAAACCAGAAACAGCAATGCATCAAATACATCATAAACCATGATCAAGTGCTATTCATAGAAGGCAAAGTTTGCACATTTGTAAATGAATAAATAGGATTCATCACATAAACAAAATGAAGGATAAAAACCACACCATACTACCAACAGTTGCAGAAAATGAAGTGGATGAAATCTGGCAACCACTTATAATAAAAGCTCAGCCAAGTGGGAATAGAGGAAGCATACCTAAACATAATAAAGATCATAAATGACAAACATAATGCCAACATCATACTCAGTGGAGAAAATCTCAAAGTGTTTCCCTTAAATTCAGATAAGACAAGGATGTCCACTTTCACTTCCTTCATTCAACACAGTACTGGAAGTCCTAACCATAGCAATCAGACAAGGAGAAATGAAAGGCATCCACATTTGAAAGGAAAAAGTCAAGCTGTATTTATTTGCAGATGGAATCATATTCTACAGAGAACCTGAAAGATTCCATGAAGAAACTACTAGAACAGATCAATGAAATCAGCACAAAAGCAGAATGCAAACTTAACATCATCTTTATGTGCCAATAATGAACTATCAGAAGTTCCTATCAGGACTATCTTAATACAAATTGTATTAAGAACACAATCCCATCCACAATTGCCTTAAAATAAATAAAACACCTAGGAATAAATCTAAGCAAGGATGTAAAAGGCCTGTACTAGGAAAATTAAAAGCCACTGAAGAAAGTAATTGAAGAAGACACAAGTAAGTAGAAGCACACTCATACCATGCACAAAGATAAGAAGAATTATAATTGTTAAATGTCCACTCTATGCAAAGCAATCGACAGACTCAATATGACTCCCATCAAAATTCCAATGACTTATTTCACACAACTAGAATAAATATTTCAAAAATTTATATGAAGGACAAAAGGTCCCACATAGCAAGAATGATCAGAGAAAGAACAAAGTTGGAGGAATCACACTACTCAATATCAGACTATATTTACTATAAGGCCATAGTAATCAAAACAGCATGGCGCTGGCATAAAAACAGAAACGCAGTTCAATGGAACAGAGTAGAGATCCCAGAAATGATACCACAACTTTACACTCTATTAATATTTGACAGAGAAACAAGCACATTCAATGAGCTAGAGGTGGTTCACTTCAGAAACGGTATTGGAAAAAATGGACAGATATGTGCAGAGAGATGAAACTTTAAGACCATCTTCCACCACACAGAAGAAAAAATTCAAAATAGATAAAAACTTGAATGTTACACCCCAAAATAAAAATTCCTAGGAAATTTATAGGCAGTAAAATCTCACATACTTCTCACTGCAATATTTCATCAGATATACAGGGTCCAGCACAAATAACAACCTTTTTTACTACAAAGTCATTTATTACAAAGTTGTGAGCATGTAATTCTGTGACATAACAGTATCACACTCAAGCAAACCCTATGATGTTTTAGGTGAAATATTCAAATTAAAACTATAAGTTCTCACATTCATATTATCACCCTACCAACCACACTCAAGCACATTTTACATCTGCTGGATCCTATATATCCTCAGGCAATGGAAACAAAATAAATAAATTTAGAAAAAGCAATTACATCAAACTAAAAAGTTTTTGCACAGCAAAGAAAACCATCAAAAATAAAAGGACTACCCACAGAATGGAAGAATGTAGAAGCTGATATATCTGACAAGAACGTAATATCCAAAATGTATCAAATCTATAAGAACAAGGGTATATGCTGGAGGCGGAATGGGTACAGAGGGGAGGGGAATAAAGGAGAAAAAATGTGACAACTGTAATAGCATAATCAAAAATGTATTTAAAATACATTTGCTCTTTAAAAAGTCAACTCCTTTAAAACAAGCTTCTGAACATCAAATTTTATTCTATTTATTACTATCTACACGACTCATATCTGCTTCTCTGAAGTTTTGTGTCAAACACGCCCCCTGCCAAACAATTGATATGTGGATGGCTGCACATATGGGCAATCTTTGCTTTCCACAGTTTTCATTGTGCATGAATGATTCCAGTAAACACAGTTTTGTTAAATAACACCAGTTTCAAAACAACACAGTTTAGACCTCAATTCTGCCAAAGGTTAATGATGGGTGACTGAATAAAGTACCAACTTTGCTGCTATTTCTTCAGTCCAGAAATCAGTATGCAAATAAGACTTGAGCATACTACCAGTGACCAATGGCTTCAAATCCTTCAAAGTCTGTTTGATGATGAGTCACTGCACATTTGTCACTCAGTTCACTTAGATAGCAAAACATGTAGGAATGAGGCCTCCTTATCTAACAGTGGTAAGTGAATCCATGTGACATTCTATAAACAGAGTCAAAATAGACAATCAGCCCACAAAGATGAATGTGCAGAAAAGAAACAAAAACTGGTAATGCTGGAAGTGAAACAGAAATCAAATGGAAATAGTTATAGAAGAAATACCCCACCACCTGAATGTCTGAGACTCCAGAGGAGTAGCCAGAAGAACTTGGTGAAGGTGAGTTTATGCATGGGAATGAGGGAAGTAACTCAATAGAAAGGTTGACAATGTTCCAGAGGAAGTAGAAAACTTCAGAATAAACTGAGAGATTTCCTAAAAGTGGAGGCACAAAGGATAAAACTTGGAAATCTGCTCCTCACTTAGGTGTACCAGGATTCACCGAAGCATAGAAGATATGCTTTAGCTGCATCACAAGATGTCTAATCCAAAGAAAAAAGCAGCACTGTTCAAATGGCACTTGTGAATTTTAGTTAAGAAAGTTCTTTTTATTTATTTTTTGAGAGAGGGGAAGAGAAGGAGACAGAGTGGGAGAGAAACATCAATGTGTGGTTGCCTCTTATGTGACCCCTAATGGGGACCTGTACTGCAATCTAGGCATGTGCCCTGACTAGGAATTGAACCAGTGACTGTTTGGTTCACAGGCCCGTGCTCAATCCTCTGAGCTACACCAGCCAGGGCCATGTGTGAAATTTATAAAGAAATAAAACACTAATTCTTAACGTGTCTAGTGTTTGAAGTACAGTACACTAAACAAATGTAACTTTACTATTTTATTATTTCCTATACAATGGAACCTCAAGAAGAGTTTTTAACCATTTAGTAAAAATTTGCAAATGTCACAGAATTATCATAATTTATCTTTCATAGTATGACTCATCTGAAATTTCCATTTGAACGGTCATTTATTCCACCTCATACTATTGTGTCACGGGAGGAATGAGTGTAGAGTAAGGTATTATTTAATAGTATTATCAATGGCAAACATTTGTCACAAGCATCTGGTTCCTAACTAACCTAGAAAAATCCACTATGCCTGTTATTGAAGACTCAAGAAAGAAATACTCTGGCCTGCTGTACTTCAGCTCTTGTATTATTTACTTCCCAGGCTCTATGTTATCATCTACACTTGCAAATCTCTTCCATGACTATTCCCAACTTCTTCCCACATCCCTGTGTCTTCATCTTGAAGGTGAGAAAACAAAATCATGTTGTCCAACCTTTGTCTAAAAGGGCTGGGGAATGATTGACCGGCATGCCCAGCATGGCACAGTTAATCAATCAGGAGCAACAGGGGCATTAAAACACAGTTCTGCTTGCAGTATACACAATGATGCCTACTTCTGAAAAGGTTAATTAGGTTTTTTTTCAACCCATATGATTACACAAAACTACTAGCAGAGAAAAAATAGTACTAGTTTTCTGAGCCTCTCATTACTTAGACATTTTAAACCATCTACATTCAGAGCTCTCTTATCACACCAGTAGAACTTAATAAGAAATTTTCAAACATTTCATGTTTCAATGTATCCAGGATGGGATCCCAGGATGGAAAATGGACATTATGTAAAAACTAAGAATGTGAGTATACTACAGGCTTCAGTTAATAATAAGTTACTATTGGTGCATTAATAGTGACAAATGTCCTACACTAACATAAGATTACAGGAAATTGAGTATGAGGTAGAAGGGAATTTACAACTTTCCTGTAAATCTAAAACCACTGTAGAATAAAAATTTCTTTAAAGAGCTACTAACACTAATTTTTTTACTAGTGCTGGAATACAATGAAATTTTTGAATCACAGGAACTATATGTACTAATTTCTATTCCCTAGAATAGTGTTTCTTAAGCTACACCCTGTGGAATTTGCTAGGAAGGGAAGTGTGAAAGCCACTGTCTAGTCTAAAGGACAGTAAAAGGCATGATTTGAGGAACATTCCAATTCACAGTTCCTCAAAACAGAGAGAGCACTAGACTGAGGGTAAAATAAAACCTGCATTCTAATACTGAATTAGTAAACAAATGTAAAACATTTTATTACTTTAAGTAAGAGGACCCAAGTATGTTTCAGTTAAAGGTCTCAGTCCAAATGGAATTTTTACCAAAATCTTTCTTCTACTAAATGAAAAATACATGATTTAGATAATGACATTAAAATATAATGCTTTAATAAAGATCAAAATCCATTTGTCAGTTTTTTCTCTTTTTGGTCTATTATCAAAAAACTATTGTATTTTTATTGAGTGTTTTGACTTAAAACCTAACTCAGCTAAATTTACATTTCAAGCTATACCATATTTATTTCACAAATACACCGGTACTGTGTACTTCTCTTACTACCAAGAAGCAAACAATACAAATGTAGCTAATAAAAGGTGTAAGTTAAAAGTAGTGTCAAAACACAGTCCAAAGTTTTTTCTGCACTCCTCTCTCTACCAATTCCAAAGCACTGTCAATGAATTAAAGCACAGAAAATGGACAAATGTAATTATTATAAATTCATCAGGGTAAATTTTTAGCAACAGTATCAAAACAAATTTCAGTTGTTTAAGAAAGCTCAATTTACTGCCTCAAATGCCTTCTTTTAAGTTATATAAGTTTCAAATTTCATAAACCCAAAGAAAGAATTAAACTGCAACAATAAGAAGACTAAAAATCAACTGGAAAATGCAGACTTCTTGTGTAAAACATGCTAATAATCTAGCAGCAACTTCCTCAGAACTTAATTTGATGTTCAAAAATGATGAAACGTGGTTAACAAAAAGTATCTGAATTAATATCAGCTAACATTTGGTCTTTTCAAAATACTTTCACCTTTTCTCATATGTTGAATGTTAGACAAAAATCATGTTTAAATGAAAAATGCAATCCATAAAATGAAAACTACCAAACTACCAATCCACCCTTTCATTTCTAAATATTTAAGAACTTACAGGTACTAATTACAATTCTTAAAAACGTATGTCTGTACCACATGCACACTCGATTTCAAACCTCAAGTGCAGTAATTGAAGTTGTAATAGGAAAGGCTCACTTTTCTTGTTTACCCACCCCAGGGGGTGCACCCCTCCCACAAGCGCTGCAAATACCTGCTGGATGCAGAGTGGATGGAGCAAGCTCCTAGTCCATCTCCTAGCTCCAAAATTCCACTTAATATAATGTCCTCAGATAGGGGACGTGTCAGACAGGAAACTGGTAAGAACAGATACTATGCTTGATCTGGGCCAAAGGCCGACAAGCAATAAAAGGTTGCTTTTGAATAATCCTTCATTAGTTGCTCTGACCCGAAGTATACTGAAATATTGCCCCAAAGCTAACATCATTGAAATTCTTATCCCCTTTGACACCTGCAAAATAATAAAGATGAGATTGAAGACAATTTTGAACTAAGGTGCACTCTACCCTTGGGTATTACCTTAAAAGTACCAATCACAATATATCGAAGACTTTCATTTCAGCACATAAGTTAGAACTTAGTTTTACTATGCAGTGAGAGCATGAAATATTAAACCACACTGGTCTATAATCTGGTTTCCAAAGATCATATGTATTAATATTTTTAAGGTTAAGATATTTTTAACATTTTAGGTGGTCAAATTTCTAAACCTCATCGTTAAAACTTGCTCTCTAAGTCCGTGCTCATAGGAAACTAAACACGTTAAACAGAGTTGAGCAGCTTATCTAAGAAACCACTTTTATTGAGTTCACTTCCGTTTTCTTCTGAGCTTTTATTTTGTGTGTACTGCAGCTTTTCACTTAATGAAAAAAAAGGTAAGACGTATTAAATCAGGTAAGAATGGTCATTTTTCCATTGTCACAAAGAGCAACAGCCCTCTTCTCAGTCCTCTCCTCCCCTTCCCACGTCAAGGGGAGTCCAAGGGGAGTCCAATACGGATGCTCGGTAACCAGACACCACCTCCCCTGTCTCAGGTTCACACGCGCCCACCTTCGGCCTTCCCCACTTCCTCCCACTCCGCCTTGCACCTAAGACAGGGACAGGCAGCCCCGGGACAGTGCCAGTGCGCCAGCGACACCCCTCCCCAAGGTCGCGCGTCCCTGGAAGTCGAATGTGCACCACTGTCACCACCAAAGGCCGCCGGGGCCTTGGTGCTAGACCCTCCCCTGTCCCGGGCGTCTCTTCGCAGGGAGCCCGCCACATGAGAAGGCGCACTCTGCCTTTACCCACGTGGTCAGAGCCCTCGCTGCAGGCGGCAGAATGCAGGGCAGAGTCTGGTCGAAGCAGGAAATTACAGAGCCCTGACTTGTGTAGACAGTCCTCTCCTCTTGCTGCGCAGGCAGCCGTCCTCATGCACCGATATATATCGCATCCCTTCCGCCCGGCTGCAGGCCCACTGCGCAGCCTCAGGTCTCCGGTAAGCAGAGAACCCACCCTCTGCCCTAGGTGCTGCAGCTGTGGGGGTGAGGGGTGGAGGAAGAGGGTATGGAGCTTTGCTGTTTGGGGGGCAGGTTTCGACATCCTGATATTGATTGAAAACAAAGTGTGAAACAAAGGGTTTTTTGGAAGACAAAGCTGAGTCAATCACCCTAATATAAAGCAAAGACAAGGAGAAAATACCTTTTTAAACCATGTGCAATGGGACTGAGTAAGCAATGTGCAGCCTGCCCTGAGGAGTGCGGGTAGGGAGAATATGCACAGGGTTTCAAACACTTGGTTTAAAGTTTTCAAGGAGGAGAATGAAGCAAGGGAGTGAGGTGACTTTGGAGGGAATGAGGCGGGTGGGGAGAAAATACGGACAAGTGTAGTGGAACAATAAAATAACTTGAAAAAATAGAGTTTTAAGTACCCAGTATTTTACCACGTATGATGCACAATTTTTGCCTTCATTTTTCAGGAGAAAATAAGGCTGAGCATTATGCACAGGTAGTACCTGAAATACTTTGTATGTGTGCTTGTGTTTTGTATTATTCATTCCATAAAATTACTTGTACCATAACAGGTTAAAAAGTAAATGCTAAAATCCCTTTGTAATACAATAAACAGGTATCTAAATATAAGGAAAAATTTTTCTACTGAAAACTTGCCCTGAAACGTGGGTGCACGTTACACCCAGCAAGTTATTGTACGTATAAAACATATTATTAAGAAAGTAAAGAAGAAGGAAATCTTACCATTTTGCCACAGCATGGGTGGACCTGGAAAGCATTATTACTTAATTATATCAGAGCAAAGGCAAATACCATAAGATTTCACTCATGTGGAATTTAATGAGCAAAACTCTTACATAGAGAGAACAGAATGACAGCTGTCACAGGGGAGGGGAGTTTGGATCTGGATGAAAAAGGTGAAGACATTAAGGAAAAAAGAAAACTTCATAGACACAGACAATAGTAGAGTAATTACTAGAGGGAAAGGGGCATGAGGGAAGTAAACAAAATAAAGTAGAAGTAAACTGTATAGGCAGTGAGTTGATTTTTGGAGATTGAACACATAATACAATATACAGGTGATGTATAACTGTGCACATGAAACTTATAAAACTGGTAACTGCTTTTGCAATTTTTTTTATCTTCAATGTGTTGCATTCGAAACTGCGAGAACAAATGTCAGAGACTTTCAGGGTTTCAAAGGTGTTACTTTATTGGCCAAGTTTAACCTGCGCAGGGGCGAACTCTCAAAGTATCCAAGGACACAGTGCCTGTGAGGGCTGTAATGGGAGTCATGCCAAACGCTTATAGGCTTAGGGTTTTATGGAGGTGAGCAAGCAAGCTAGATACAGAAGCAGATGTGGCGGTTAGCGGTTGGCTCAGGGGCACAATAGGGTTACTTATTATTGGTGAGTTAACTTGTGCGCTGGCTCGTGCTCCTTTACTTGATTGGTCAGTTGAGCTCGTGCACAGGGGTAAAATTTTTTCCCGCTAGTGACTGTCCAGATGGCTATCTGCCTGACTGACCATTGCTCTGGCATACCCTGTTCTTCGGGTGTGTCCCAGAGCCTCTTTGCATTAGTTAGCAAAACAACTTTTACTTCCTTATAGCTATGCTCTGGCTAGTTCCCCCTTGCCCTCAACAAATGAAGGGTATTTTTTTCATTGCTTTTTAGAGAGGGGGAAGAAATAGAGGGAGAGAGTGAGATTCATCAGTGAGAGAGAAGCATCAATTGGTTGCCTCCTGCACGTGCTTGTACCCCAGTTCCTTGGTCAGTGATCTGGGATCAAACCCACAACCTAGGTTTCTGCCCTGAGCAGGAATCGAACTCACAACCTTTCAGTTATGGAACAATGCTCCAACCAAGCAAGCCACACAGGCCAAGACTATATGTAATTTTATTAAGCAACATCACCCCAATAAGTTCATAAATATTTTTAAAATAAACTTAAAAGCGAAACAAAATGTTTTATATAAATTAAATATTGGGATGAAGTTTTTTTGATATGTTGAATTAGACTACATTACTAAAATGAAAGCCCAAACAAAATATAGGCACTGACAATTCTGCATTGAAAAATGATTCAAAAGAGTTGAACAAAAGATTTCAAGAGGCCCTAAGAATTTAGCCAAATCATTTTATTTCTATTTCCCTTTTGAGATATGTGTATGAGTGAAACAATTAAAATCCATGTATAAATCTGAATAGTGGTTTTAAAGAATATAAACTGAAATTTCTAAGTAACTAGGGGGAATTATGTGTTCAAAAAGCAAAGATTTTACATCCTTAATGTAAAACATTTGAACCTGTAGAGAATTTTTGGTTGCATTTAAAATTGGCTGGCCCAAGCCAGTAGGACAGGATAAGTCTAATAAGGAAACTGATATTGATAGATGAAAAATCAGCCAAGCAATTTACAGCCAGATATAGAAGATCACCTCCCTAGACATAATACACAGGCCTCAATTGTATTTTAGCTCCAGGCCCAGAAAAGCAGCAAAATCAGGTGGGGAGTGCCAGGACCAGCTGTGATGACAAATGACCACCTGCTCTGGTATTCCTGCAAAACACTGAGGAGGAGCAATGAGCAGTCTCCCCCATTGGCCAGGATGGTGGCAAAGGGATGTTCTTAGAATGAGTGGGTGGAAAGCTGAAAATATCAATGAACTGAGCCCAAGCCCATGAAAAGTTAGCAAGATAATTAGAAAAATATGCCCTCCCCCCCCCCCATACCAGATTGTTGCAGACTGCTCTGCCTGGTTTTAGGAATTACATCTCTACCCCTTGTGGCTAAGGGCAAGGCGTGATATCTGGAATGTGAGCCACCTACAAGAGACAAAGCTTGTCTTTGGTAGCAAACACTGCCTCAATTTCCTCTCCCTGTCCCCAAAGCTTTGTCAGAAGTCAATGAGGGGTAAAATTGATACAGGGTGCAGCTAAGGAGGGGCCCAGAAAAGATTTAGAATGGTGTCCAGAACTCAAAGTGTACAGGAATATTGGAGGAAATATTAAGATGTCCTCACCGCCCCCACACCCAGGTGTCAGTTAGGGAAAGGGATGAATGGAGGAGGGCCATTGAGAGCTGTTTTGCATAGCAACAGTTTTGCAGCTAACCTCTGGAATGGTCATTTAACATATCTATAACCTTTAACTGGTTGCATAGATATGTTAAAGAGCTCTGGCCAAATTTTGGGCCAGGGAGAAGTGAATGCAGCTAACCAGGCTGGAACTGGGGCTGCTTCTCTGAGAGAGTGCCTGCAAGAGAGGCATGTGGCTTTAGCAGAGTGAGGACCCCCCCTCTTGGCCAGGTGAGGGGGAGAGCCACACTATTTAGGAAGATGTAGACCCCTGTAGCCATTAGGAGGGAGAGCCATGCGGTTTCAGCAGAGTCCAAACCCCCCTCTTGGCCAGGTGAAAGGGAAAACCATGCGGCTTTGCCAGAATGGAGATCCCTGTGGCTAGGTGAAGAAGAAAGACACACGCTTTTGGTGGAGTGCGGCTTTGGTAGAAGAGGCCCACGCAGCTTTGGCGTGCTCCCTTTGGCTGAGTGGCCTGGAAACCAGGAGAGACTTTGACTGGAACTTGGTACAAAGAACTCTTGCCAGTGAAAGGTGCCGCATGACTTTGGATTAATTGGAGATCCTGCCTGGACAGGCAGGCGACACAGCTCACAGTGCCAGCGACCTGAAAAACGGACGTGTGCTCTTTTCCTGATTTATGGTACCCGGAGTTGGGACAGTGGGAGAAGGGAGCACTGTGTGTGTGTGTGTGTGTGTGTGTGTGTGTGTGTGTGTGTGTAGGTGTATACCCTTAAAGACTTTAATATTTTAAGGAAGGCATTAGGCCTGAATAGCATTAAATAAACATTTTGTTTCCTTTTCACAAATCTCTGGCATTGAGAGATGTGTTTGCAATTGGTGGCGGACAGAAGAGCCCTATAGATATTAGTGTACTGTCCTTGGGAGGGGTCCCTGTTTTCTGTAGCAGTTTTTGGCATCCCTCGGTGGGCCAAGTATTACCCGCCCCCCCCCCCCCCGGACTCTTTGTTCAGTAACAAAACTCTTCACAGTGAGGTGTAAACTAAGCCATACTGGATCACTTGGGAGGCCTTCATGGCAGGACTCCGGGGAGGGGGGCTGCTGTAACAGGGAGCAGTGGACCCTTGTCCCGCCAGCTTTGACATAGCCCAAATCCCCATGTTCTCTGAGAGAAGCTCTTCCTGGCTCTAATCCCCTTAACCCTGAATACCTGAAGGGAAGAGGTGCAGTTCCTTGCTTTGCTGGAGTGTGTCCAGGGGGAAAATTTAGCATCACAAAGAATTCCTGAAAAACCTGTGAAATCTGCTATGCTTAGAGTGCTTCCATTCATTTGTTAATGGTTTGAGCAGGAGACCCTAAAACTGCATGCCCACACCTGACCCAAGAAAAATGAGATAACAAGCAAATGAGTTTGGAATAATTATTCATGCAGAAATAAGTATCTAATACACTCTCTCAATTTAATGGTATTGAACTCTGGCTAATATTACAAATATGGTTTTCATGATCATTATTATACAGTTTTCACACATGTCCAACTTAACTACCCCTGGCTCTTGATGAATCTCTATTGACATATATTAATTATTTTATTAGGGTAGATGATGGATAATGGCAAGTGTATGTATTATCCCACCACCACCCCTCAAAAAAATCAAAATCAACACCTGGGAAACCACTGCGCAGACTCAGTTCTACTTTACAAACTGTAAATATTTTCTTAGGAAATGCTAACATTTTAATAACAAAATACATAAATATTTTCTTTACACTTTGTACAAAGAAACTGTAATGAGGTAGTAATCCTATCATCTTTCTATGTATTTTTATTTGAAGAGTTAATCACGATAAATAAGAAGTCAGATTTGTAAAATACAAAGAACAAAATGTTAATTTTTGCTTATTTTCCATAGTATGTAAAGCAGCAAGGCTCAGTGACAACCAGGAAAAGGTAGTGTTGAAAATTGTTTTAAAGGTCTTGGGAGACATACAAGAAAGGGAAATAACCAAATAACAAATAGAAGAAAGAGGAAGAAAATCATGAAAATAAAAAGTCCCAAACTAATAACACTTTGATTAGTATGGTACAGAAAGAATCAATTCAAATGGTACCTGGAGTTTTGAACAGAAGCTGTTGGGAACAAGAACAATGGCCTCAGGCCCAAGGAGCCTGAAACCCTAGAAGAGACCCTGTAAGCCAATAATCTGCCTCTGTGCCAAAAAAAAAAAAAAAAAAAAAAAAAAAACATGCCTGCTTTATGACCTGTATATAAGGACTTAGCTGTAAGCACTAGGCACGAATCCCAGACGAGCCCCCAGTGGGCACAGTGTCTCTGGAGGGATCGCCCCTGTGCAGGTTAAACTTGGCCAATAAATTAACATCTTTGAATCCCTGAAAGTCTCCATATTTGTTCTCATTGTTGGTGGATCTAACATTTGGAGGTCCCACCGAGATATCCCTCCTCGGAGACCGGATGGGTGACTTCAGCTGAGTAAGTAATTGGTTGGGATCCTCTTAGTATTTGTCCTCTGGAGTTAAAAGACCCTGTGGTGTGAGACAGGACGCTGTCTAAGACCACCCAGGGATTGTCAGAGGCAGGACGCTGCTCTCTGAAATTTGGTATTGACGACTTAGATTGGGACCGGTCCCGTTAGGTTTCTATTTCCTTGCACTGCGCCGCGCTGCAAGTATGCTTGGTGTGCCTTCAAGTGTGTATGTTTAGGGACTCGGATAATCTGTGTGTTCGTACCGTCCTGTGCGTGTCGGGTCTTTGTTTGTCTTGTTTTGTGTATTGGTTTGGTCTCTGAGGTCTCTAAGGTCTCTCAGATGGGTCAGCGAGAATCTGTGCCCGATTCTCCGCTCGATTGCCTGTTGAAATTTTTTTCTGATTTTCAGAGGCGAGCCCAAGGATATGGTGGCTCGCCGCCGGACCCTGAATTCCTCTGAACCCTGAGTCAACTAGAGTGGCCCTCCTTTAATGTAGGATGGCCCACGGAGGGAACTTTTGAGCTTCCAACCCTGTTTGCTGTCGGGGCTACTGTTTATAGAGTCCCCCACCCTGCCCAATACCTGTACATAGATATCTGGGTGGATATCGCTACTGAGCGGCCTGGATATATTAGGAAATTTTTAAAAGGAAATCAGCGGGGCAGACAAGCCGTTTGTCTCCTGGCCGGAGGGAACAAAGAAAAGGGGGAGGAGCAGAGGGGCGGAACTGCTAGTGCCCCCCGGGAGACAGCCTATTCAGCATAGGCTTTATCCTGTTTTGCAAGAACCTCTGGAGGACAATCTCGATCCAGATCCCGTGAACGCTCCTCCACCTTACCCACGCAAACAGGAACCTGATTCCTTGCATTGGGATGTTGGAGAATCCATGAGCCCGTCACACACCCAGGGCGGGGGGAGGGCGGGGGGGCATTCTACGGGGAGGGGATATTGCCTGTGGGGCGCAACCCTGCTGCTTTGTCCTCCTCAGAGGGATCTGCTCCTCTGCCTGTGGTGGGAACCCCCACCATCTTACCCCTCCGAGAAGCACCGCCCCTACCAGACGCCCCACCGTGAGCTCCTCCTTGATTTGTCTATGTCCCTTTTTCCACCAGTGATTTATATAATTGGAAACATCAGAATCCCCCATTCTCTGAGAAACCTCAAGGGCTAATCTCCCTCCTCGAAGCTTTATTTAGAACTCATCAACCCACCTGGGATGGTTGCCAGCAGATTCTGCAGACCCTTTTCACTTCGGAGGAGAGAGATAGGATTATTAGGGAGGCTGCAAAGGCAGTCCTGGGTGAGGAGAGGGACACTGTGGCGGGAAGGAGGGAAATTGAGGGCATCCTCCCTTCCCAGCCTCCTAATTGGGATCCCAACACTACAGGGGGGAGAGATTCGCTCATTCACTATCACCGGGCTCTAATCAGGGGGCTGAAGGCAGCAGCTAGAAAGCCAACCAATTTTAGTAAAGTCGGTGAGGTCATCCAGGGGTGAGAGGAGTCTCCAGCAGCCTTCCTAGAAAGACTCATGGAGGCCTACAGGATATATACCCCTCTAGATCCTGAGGCAGAGGAGAACGGAAGGCTAGTGAATATAGCTTTTGTGACTCAGGCAGCGTCAGATATCAGAAAAAAAGCTTCAGAAAATAGAAGGGTTTGTGGGAGAGAATAGGAGCAAGTTATTGGAAATAGCACAGAAAGTGTATGTTAGTAGGGATGATCCGGAGGTTGGCAGAGCAAAGGAAGTTGCCAAGATTTTGATTGCCGCTCAGAAGCCTCCTCCCAAAGGAAAAGGGGGACAACGAAAAGGCCAGGGATGGTGAACAGACATAGACAAGGCACCCAATGTGCCTTTTGCAAGGAGAAGGGACACTGGAAGCGAGACTGCCCGAAGCTGAAGGCTATGAAGGCAGACAGTCAGGGACAAAAACAAGGCCCTGAAGTCTTGCTCCAAACCTTAGACTGACGGGGCCAGGGCTCCATTCCCGTTGGCTCCAAGGAGCCCATGGTCACCTTAACAGTCGAAGGTAAGCCAATAGACTTCCTGGTCGACACGGGAGCTACTTTTTCAGTCCTGAAACAACTTCAGGGGCAAATTCAGAAGGCAACCACCAAAATAGTTGGGGCGACTGGCAAAGCAGAAGCCTATCCATGGACTACCGCTAGAATTACTAACTTGGGCCGAAGCACCATCACCCACTCCTTCCTAGTTATCCCAGACTGCCCTTACCCACTGCTTGGGAGAGATTTGTTGCAGAAGCTTCAGGCCACCATTACCTTCAGATGTGAGGAGAGCCCTTCGAGGAACAAGGGCAAGGAGGCAGAGGTCAGCTTGGAGATAACTGTCCCACTGTCTGAAGAATACCTACTTGCTGTTGTACAAGGAGGTAAGGAGGAAGGAGCAGGGGTCCCAGATGCCATACTCACCAAGATACCTGGAGTATGGGCAGAGACCAATCCACCAGGGTTGGCCATCCACCAGCCACCTGCCCTGGTGCAGCTGCTGAGCACCGCCAGCCCAGTTAGAATTAGGCAATACCCAGTCCCAGCCCAAGCCAAACAGGGCATTGCACACCACTTGCAATGCCTGCTGGAGGCAGGCATACTCTGAGAGTGTCAATCCGCATGGAATACCCCACTACTCCCTGTCCAGAAACCAGGGACTCAGGACTACCTCCCGGTGCAGGACTTGCGGGAGGTGAATGCGCGGGTAGAGACTATTCATCCCACGGTGCCCAACCCGTACACCCTGCTGAGCTCATTGCCCCCGACCCATACCTATTATTCAGTCCTAGAGTTGAAGGATGCCTTCTTTTGTATTCCCCTGGCACCCTAGAGCCAAGAGATCTTTGCCTTTGAATGGAACGACCCAGAAAATGGACTGGCAGGGCAGTTCACTTGGACTAGTCTACCACAAGGGTTTAAGAACTCCCCCACCATTTTCAATGAGGCCCTCAGCAAGGATCTGCAGGGTTTTTGCTCCTCCCACCGTCGATCATACTGCTCCAGTATGTAGATGATATTCTCATAGCAGCCAAGGATAAAAGAGAATGTGAAGAGGCCACCATAGATCTGTTACAGGATCTCGAGCGGATGGGGTATTGAGTCTCAGCTAAGAAGGCCCAGATTGTGACTCAGACTGTAAGTTATTTGGGGTATAACTTGCAGGGGGGACAAAGGACTCTGTCCAGCCAGTGGATCCAGGCAGTTCTGCAGATTCCTGAGCCCTCCACCAAAAGGCAAGTACGAGAATTCTTGGGCGCAGTAGGATACTGCCGGTTGTGGATACTAGGCTTTGCAGAACTAGCTAGACCCCTGCATGAACTAACCAGAGGAAAAGAAGACCAATTCACATGGACAGATAAGGAGAGGCAAGTGTTCCAAGCACTTAAGGAGGCCCTAGTGACTGCCCCAGCCTTAGCCCTGCCGGACCTGGCTAAGCCCTCTCAGCTGTTTGTAGCAGAAAAGGGAAGGGTAGCCCTAGGGGTGCTGAGCCAGGAGCTTGGGCCGTGGAAGAGGCCCGTCGCCTATTTGTCTAAAAAGCTTGACCCCGTGGCCTCAGGATGGCCAACATGTCTGAGGGCACTTGCTGCCACCTCAACCCTGGTCAAGGAGGCCAGTAAGTTGACTCTGGGACAGGACATACAGGTGATTGGGGAACATTACATAGAGCAAGTGCCACGAGCGCCCCCAGATAGGTGGCTAACTAACGCACAGCTAACGCAGTATCAGGCCCAACTATTAAACCCTCCATCTGTTCAGTTCCTTAAAACAGCCGCCCTGAACCCAGCAACCCTGCTGCCAGTACCGGATTCCACTTTAGTCCACGATTGCAAGCAAATTCTTGACACAGTGACTGGCCCCCGCCCAGACTTAAGAGATCAGGCATAAAAAAAGGCAGACCTGACCCTCTTTACTGATGGGAGCAGTTTTATCAAGGATAGACAGCGGTACGTGGGGGCAGCAGTGACCACAGGAGATAAGGTCCTGTGGCGAAGGGCATTGCCTGCAGGGACCTCTGCAAAGAGGGCAGAGCTGATAGGGCTGACCGAGGCCTTACAGATAGCTGAAGGAAAAGTGGCCAACATCTACACTGACAGCCATTATACATTTGCCACAGCCCACATTCATGGGGCCATATATAAGGAGAGAGGCCTCCTAACAGCAGGAGGAAAGGACATTAAGAACCGCAGTGAAATTCTTGCCCTCCTAGACGCCATTTGGTTACCCACCAAAGTTGCCATCATTCATTGCAAAGGACATCAAAAGGGGAATTCCCCTGTTATAAAAGGTAATTGCCTGGCGGACTCGGCTGTGAAAGAAGCAGCTATGGGACAACAAGAAAACCTCCTCCCCGTAGTGCCTCAGCCAACGCTACCTCCGGATCCTAAGTATTCCCCCGAGGAAGAGCAGGAAGGGATACAACTAAAGGGGCAGAAAAATCAGCAGGGGTGGATAGAACTTCCTGACTCCAGACTCTACCTGCCACAAGGAGTAATAAGAGAGATAGTAAAGGATATTCATACTAGTACCCACCTAGGGCAAAATAAGTTGGAACAGCTTGTCAAGAAATACTATTTAGGGCCCAACATTAGGGACATTATTCACTCCATTGTCTCTAGATGTACCATTTGTGCTAGGGTAAATAGGCAGAATAAGAAATTGCCTCCCCTTGTAAGGTATTGGGGAAAAGCTCCTGGAGAGTTATGGGAAATAGATTTCACAGAGATGACTCCTGGGAAATCAGGTTATAAGTATCTATTAGTATTAGTAGACACCTTCTCAGGATGGGTAGACGCATTCCCCACACGAGGAGAGACTGCCTCCACCGTCTGCAAAGTTTTATTGAGGGAAATCATACCCAGATATGGCATTCCCATAGCCCTAGGATCAGACAATGGACCTGCATTTGTCTCAAAGATATCTCAAGAATTAGCTACAAAGTTAAATATCAATTGGAAATTGCATTGCATCTATAGGCCCCAGAGTTCAGGACAAGTAGAAAGGATGAACAGGACTTTGAAAGAAACCATAATGAAATTAAGGGAAGAGACC